>NC_133307.1:26341151-26395350 GCF_012295235.1 Primulina huaijiensis
ATGTGGGAATTTGTAATTTTCATAATTTATGTTTGTTTCTTTACGGTTTTGATTTTTTATATAGTTGATTTCCTTTTTATTCTATTATCTTTATTATTATTATTATTATTATTATTATTATTGCAATTTTTGTATGTGACACTGACTTGATGTTGAGGTGGCTATCAGATGTAGAAGGTCACATTAGCACTAATAATCCCAATAAATATATGTTAAATTTGCCAAAAAGTCGAAATCTATAGAACTAAGATAATATCGTTTTGACAACATAATAAACAAAAATTTCTAAAACACAATATATATGAGAAAAATTGCAATATATGTAAATTCTCAAAAATTGATTTTTTTTTTTACCATGTGGCACCTTTTATTATCATACTTTATTTGAATTAGTTAACCTTATATAATCATATATTCTTTCACCCATATAAGAAAGTGCATAATCTCAAGTCTCAACTAACGTAGAGTTTTTTTTATTTACAAGACAATAAAAATATAAAATTTACGTATATTCCAAAATATAGAAATAGATCACCAATTAAATAAAAATTTGTGGAACCTTTTAACATAATATCATCACACAATATTACCCACAATCAAAGTTTTTTAACTCTAGAAATTTGAATCACACACACACAGATTAAAACATGTGCGTATATACCGAACAATTATTATATGGAAAATAATTTCCGACCAAGCATGCTGGTGCTCACAACACTGTGTCCACGTCTGTCTGCTTTGTCTGTTTCATGCACAGTTTAAATAAAATGATCATATAATTTATAATCTGAAAAATCCCAAAATTGTTTAAACAGAACCATAAATATTTAAAAATAAAAAATATCTTGCTTAAATAATTATTATTTTTAATTGTATAAAAAAATCATACAAAAAGCTATGCCTGAAGTTCAATTTCTAAATTTTTAAGGTAAAAATTATTCAACTAAAAAGATTATACCCAAAAAAACAAATTTATACATTGATATGACACTAACATGATATTGACATGACGTTTATGTGTACACAATATCACGTCAATTGTCCAAATAATGAAGGACTAAAATTGAAATATTTTTGAGAGATGTATGTCTAAGTAGCAATAAATTTTGACAAAATAAAAAATTTAAATTTTAAAAGACAAACATGCATGATGAAAGTTGCAATTTTCATTTTTCCAAACTCTACACCCTTTAGTTAATTAAGTTAATTTTAGAATGAGAGATAAAATTTTGTGGGAATGGTATAAACTTCTTGCAAAACTATATATTTGCACATGGAGAAGAATAAGCTATATTGTTGTCCACTTTACTTTAGAAAGATTGAAAACTTTGATTTCCAAATTGATCAATTCTAGCATGAAATCAAAACAATGTAAAATTAGTGGAAATCTACAAAAGGAGCATCATAGTGCATATTTTTTCACAAACTTTAATTGGAAGAATAAATGTATCATCAATGCTCTTTAGAAAAAAGTAGATAGGAACTTTTAAATTTTAATTTGATGATTAATATAATTCACCTTATATTAAAATAATTTAAATAGTTGATTCGATCTGATTGCTGAAAGAAAACATGGAATTAATTTAATAATGATAGTAAATAAAATAATTTTACAAATAAATCCAGAATCATCCACAATCTCACTGTACGCACCGCGCCAAAAAGGTCTCTACGACACGAGTTATAATTCCATACTCTCCAATAATAATTAATGGAAAATGAACAGTACTGTGCGGTGCTCTTCCTACAGTTCTCTGTCCCTTGTATAAATACGGCAAGCTCTGTATAAAAAATAACACAACCAGAGGTGATCTCTAATTCTCTATATTGTTTCAGTTCGGTGGTATTGTTTACCGAAAACCAAGAATATTTACCCATTCCTGTGTGTATTTTACTGAAATGGACACTTACTCGCTCAATTTAGCAATGGCGGCATTCTTTGGGGCGTCGGTTGTGGCAGTTTCGGCGTACTATATGCACAGGAAGACTCTTAACCAGTTGCTGAAGTTTGCGAAGGCGATAGAAAGGGATAGAGACGATGGCGCGGTGCAGGAGGAGGAGGAGGGCGACTCGGTGGAGCATTTGAAGAATTACCCGTCTCGGACGCGTCGGAAGGGGAGGGACGGTTGTTACCGACGTGATTCGGCGTCTATGCCGGATGTGACGTCGTTCTCTGGTGGTGGCGGAGGTCAGGTGGATAAGAGGAACGGTCCATTGTACGTGGATGCTGTTCCGGGGGGTTTGCCTGGGCTTCATATGGTCCCTGAAGGTACGAATGTTGGATTTTGTTTTTGCCTGAATGAAAAATTGAAGCGAACTTCATCTACTCCTATGCGATTAAAGCCTGTTAATATACGAGCTAATTATGATAATTTGGAAAACCGAAAAGTCGTCTTCTTTTTTCCCCGTGGAGCAAGTGAATTCATGAGCTTCGTTTTTTTTCTTCCTTTTGGTGGTGGTGGTATTGAATTTCTGCTTTTCCCTTATTTTTTTAAAGTTGGTTCCTTTAGTTTTTTGACCGAGAGACAAAACGACTTTGGATTTGAATTCTTGTTCGTCTTCATCATTTGGTTGGGAAGAAGGAATTGTTGTCTGAATGAGAATATGTGCTTTGCTATTCTTTGCTAACTGAGGATATTACAAAATCTTTTTAATGATTGTGATCTTTCCATTCGAAGCATTGAGATGTTTGTTAATACCTTAGCTCAATGAAACTGCTCCACTGCTGAGAAACGTCCATCCACTAAAAGACAAATGGATAAGTTTCTTTTTTGTTATTATTTTTAGTATTATTGCAACTTATCTGCTTTGATAAATAGGATTCTATATCACCCTATATTGGATAATTATCCTCAAAATGTGGTGGTAACTTCTTTACTTGGCTTCTGTGTTTTTGCTCAAATCCTGCTTTTTTGTCACCTGTTGGAATCCCGCAATGCATCTTTTAGAACAACAAATGACCAAATAGGAAAATAAATGAAATTGGGTAAGGAAAATCGCGTACAAAATTTTGAATAAGGTGGATGGGGGACCTTGGAAAACATTGGGGCATGAGGTCAAAAAGTATAAAATATGATGTATTGTGACACTTGGCTATTTCCCATCGATTTTAGTCATTCCATCACAATTACTCAGTCTGCTTATTTAGACCAGATGAAAGAAATGATTCTACAATCTTTTTAATCCCCTCACGGTAAAATGGCTATGCGTTTCAGGGAAACCCGGTAAGGTAAATTCAACTACAAGAGCTGCACATCTTATTCGACCCACTTCTCCCAAATCACCTGTTGTTAGTGCTGCTGCATTTGAAAGTGTTGAAGGTTCAGATGATGAAGATAATATGACTGATAATTGCAAGCTGGACATGTCATATATTCATACTAAGGGAAATGCAGTAAGTAGAATATATCGATAGAAAAATGCTTGCTCTGGTTATTAGACTGTTCACCTGCATGCACAAGCACAAACACTTGCGGATTGTTTCCCCATTATTTTTAATATTTTCAATGTCCTGTTGATCCCTTGATTAACCTCTGGACGTGAAAGCATGTATCAGAGTGTACCAGGCCATATCAACGCTAATGCTGAGGCATTACCCGTGACGACATCTAGCATGATGCGCTCCCATAGTGTATCTGGCGACTTGCACGGTGTTCAACCTGATCCCATAGCTGCTGATATCCTAAGAAAAATACCAGAGCACGAAACTTTTGTACAATTGAGAATATCCCCCACGGGTATTGTCCTCATCTCTATTTTATCAGTTGGCTCAGAACCCCATCATGTCACTTAGTTTATATTGGTGTTGCTCAAAGGGAAAACCTGTGTTGAATTAAGTTAATGCTTCCTCTAATTTTCAATGAATGTGCCATCTCAAGATCTTTTGTCCTCATCTCAAGAAGGTTATTATATTGCCAGTGAACATTTTTTAAAATGCTTAAGAATTGTGGAAGGCCGGAAAGGGCCTTTATATATATTAGGTGATTGTATAAAGCTTGGTGTATTGTTTTATATCTTGGTATCTGAGGGTTTTGTGCAACTCCTTTGGCCTTTGTTTTACCTATAAATTGGAGAGTTCGTTTACTTCTGATTTTTTTTTGTCAGTTTATATATAATTTATTATCTTCATCTTGTATGAATTTGTAATTTTCTGTGTAAAATAGGTTGCTTTGATCCAAATGCATTTGTGTTTTTTAACTTTGTTTCCAATTTCATGTAATTTCTGTTAGAGACACCATCTGTTGATGAAGTGGAGGTCTACCGTAATCTACAAGATTGCCTTGAAATGCGGAAGAATTATGTATTTAGAGAAGCCATTACACCATGGGAGAAGGAAATTATATCTGATCCCAGTACCCCAAAGCCAAATCCGAACCCATTTGTTCATTTCCCTGAAGAAAAATCTGATGTGAGTCTCTATATTTATTAATATTTGCAGTACAAATCTTACGTTATCGATCTTGTTCATCGAAAAATCTATTGTTGCTTACTGTGTAAATTGACTTTGCTTTTGATTTTTTGACTTATTTCATCTCAAATGTCTGCAGCACTATTTTCAGATGGAAGATGGAGTTGTTAATGTTTATGACAATAAGGATTGTAAGATAAAAATTATGACCATGCTGCATTAGTTTATTTCCTGTTTATTTTTCCTCCCCTTTCCTTAAAGTTTCTTTCCCTGCAGCAAAAGAGAGACTTTTTCCCGTGGCTGATGCTACAACCTTTTTCACTGACCTGCACCACGTCCTTAAGGTTATAGCGGATGGGAATATCCGAACTTTATGTCACCATAGGCTAGTTCTTTTAGAACAGGTTTATACATCCTCTGAGCTTACATTACTCAGTAATTTGCTTAGCATATCAAGATTCAAATTCATGCAATTGATAACCTGAGTGAATCTGACTCCAGAAATTCAACCTTCATCTGATGCTTAACGCGGAAAATGAATTTCTGGCTCAAAAAAGTGCACCACACCGAGATTTTTATAATGTCCGAAAAGTTGATACTCACGTCCATCACTCTGCTTGCATGAATCAGAAACATCTTTTAAGGTTTATAAAGTCAAAGTTGAAGAAGGAGCCAGATGAGGTAATGCTTTTGTTATGTGATCGATGTCTCCCTTTATCGATTTCAATACCAGTACACTAACATTGCTTTATTGAAATTGTAATGATCAAGGGAAATAAGAAAAATAACTGTATTGTTAACAGCATATTTTGTTACTCATTTTCAGGTTGTTATTTTCAGAGATGGGACATACCTGACCTTGAGCGAGGTGTTCGAGAGCTTGGACTTAACTGGGTAATGATGCAGTTTTAATGGTCTCGTCGGGAAAAAAATATACAAAACTTTTGGAAGATTTTTTTGTTTTGCATAGTTAATATTTTTCAGCATGTCCATGCCTCGTTACCTTTGTTCCTATTTATTTATTGCTTGGTTCAAGATTTTTTGTTTGAATAAAATTTGACAGGTATGATTTGAATGTTGACCTATTAGACGTTCATGCTGACAAAAGCACCTTTCACCGTTTTGACAAATTTAATTTGAAGTATAATCCCTGCGGTCAGAGTAGATTGAGAGAGATCTTTCTGAAACAGGATAATCTTATTCAAGGTGCATTCTGTTTCTTTCTTCTCACGTAATTTATACAGTAGTCATTTGTCCGTTTCATGGTGCTCCTTACTCTAGTTCAAATGTGTAGGATGTTCTGTTTTTCTATCGTAGGTAGAATTCTATTGGTCAACTTCTGATTTAACTTGTCTTGTCCGGCAGGTCGTTTCCTTGCTGAAGTGACCAAGGAAGTTTTTTCAGATCTCACCGCAAGTAAATACCAAGTGGGTCTCTGATAACCTATTCACGGATTATCTGTCACTGAATGCTTGAATCCTTATGAGTGAGCACGTTACTATTTTTCTGGGTTGGGTTTGGATAGTGGGAACGAGTTGACTTACTTTTGTACATCTCAAATGAAGCTAGATGTACTCAAAGTTGCTTGTGGTAATGGGTGGTTTTATTTTGACTTATGCTTGTAGTTTTAATTACATGACGGCTTTCTTTCTTTGATGTCTTAGTCATTAGTCATTTTGTGTGCCTTTCATCTTTGTTGTGTTGATTCCATTTATTCTCTGAGAAGCTGATGAAATACGGTAAATGTAGCTTACATTTTTGAAAAACTTTCTGTGTTCTTTATGATTACAGGATATAATAGTATACGTGCTTATGCAATTTGGGTAGTCATGCATAATTTGTCTTGAGGTCGACTTACAATTTTTGTTTTTAATTTATCTTATTACTTTGGTGTAGATGGCCGAATATAGAATATCTATATATGGCAGAAAGATGAGTGAGTGGGACCAACTGGCAAGTTGGATAGTAAATAATAACTTGTACAGTGAGAATGTTGTATGGTTGATTCAGGTAAATAGAGAACATGTTTAATCCCTTCTGTATGTTCACACTTGCACTCACTTTCATTCATGCATGTTAGCAGAACCCTATTCTCCCTCAATAATGTGGGTACTCTTTTTAATTAATCTTCTAGCTTCCAAGACTCTACAATGTGTACAAGGCGATGGGAATTGTGACTTCATTTCAGAACATCCTTGATAACATCTTTCTCCCGTTATTTGAGGTTACCGTTAATCCGGATTCACATCCACACTTGCATGTTTTTTTAAAACAGGTTTGTCTTCCCTATCTTATATTGTCACTATGATGCAATGAACATGGGCTGTCTAATATGACTCTACTAGCATCTTGGAATATGTTTCAGCTTAGTTGGAATTTGCAAACACCTAGGGTGTGTTTGGATATAAGCATTTGTGAGAGAAGAGTTTTAACTTGAAGATTTTAACTCTATCGTACATGTTTGGTACTGCAGAATTCCATTAATATTCCCCTCCTCCCATTTGAACTTATTCATTGATAGATGGATTTCAAATTCTCACAAAATGAAATAATTTGAAATACGTCTCTCAAATTTTTTTTTGAAATCCAACTGAATTCATCCAAATGCAACTCTAATATGCAAGTTCAGTGTCATATTCCAAGCTTTTCCTTGGATTTATTCTGGAGTACTACTGTCTTTTGTCTTACAGGTTGTTGGATTGGATCTAGTAGATGATGAAAGCAAGCCTGAAAGACGGCCTACAAAACACATGCCTACGCCAGATCAATGGACCAATATATTTAATCCTGCATTTTCGTACTATGCGTACTACTGCTATGCTAACCTGTACACCCTGAACAAGGTTTGCGTGTAATACACAACTTGTTTGCACTCAATAAGCTCAAAAGTCACTCCGTAATCGGAAGAAGCATTGTTTAATACCTCTCTAATTGTATAGCTAGTTTTCATGTCTGTTGCTGTGGTAGTTTCTTTTCTTTCCTCTTCGGTGGGGGAAAAGGGAGAAACACAACCTCAAGAGATGCTATATTCTTGCCAGAAAACTCATCACCATTCCACATTTGCACATACGAAGTGGATACATAATTTGTGGTTTGCGGTGATTTCATAAATTGATCTACCTGTGCTGTGTGTGTACTATTTGCTGATCACTGTGGCATCTGGAGAAACACCACCTCGAGAGATATATTTATGTCTGTGAACTTTTTACCTTTTCATATTTGTATGTACGAAGTGGATGCAGAATTTGTGGTTTGCAATGATTCCATAAATTGATCTACATGTGCTATGTGCATACGATTTGGTGATTATGGTGGTGTAGGGTGTTTTTTTCTTAAAAGCTATAATGCCACCAGTGTCTGTAGCATTTATGTTATTGACTATCTATTCTGAATCATGAAATTTATACTTTTTTATTGGACATTTCAGCTTCGTGAATCCAAGGGCATGACAACTATTAAGTTCCGTCCCCATTCTGGAGAGGTGAGTGTTAGCTCCTCCTTTTCTCTCATTTTGAACCACCTTGAGTGGATCGCGTACAACACTCAGATATTATAACATGATCAGGCTGGTGACATAGACCACCTTGCGGCAACATTTCTCACAGCTCATAATATTGCCCATGGGATCAATCTAAGAAAATCTCCAGTTCTTCAATACCTATACTACCTTGCCCAGGTAAGGAGAGAAACTGTTGATGTGAGCTATGCTCCTTTTTATGCTATAGTTTTCAAAGGTTTGGAACTAACGTTAATTCAGATTGGTTTGGCTATGTCTCCTTTGAGCAACAACTCTTTATTCCTAGACTATCATCGCAATCCGTTTCCCATGTTTTTTCTGCGGGGCCTTAATGTGTCGCTCTCAACTGATGATCCACTACAAATCCACTTAACAAAAGAGCCCTTGGTGGAAGAATATAGTATTGCTGCTTCAGTAAGTTCATAGAATCTAGTTTTCCCTTGAATTTGTGTTTTATTGTTGAAAATTTTCTTGGACTATTTACTCCTCTGTATTTTACAGGTATGGAAGCTAAGTTCTTGTGATTTATGTGAGATTGCTCGTAACTCAGTCTATCAGTCTGGGTTTTCACATGCCTTGAAGGTATTTAGTTTTCCGGGAATTATTAGGATTGGGGTTGGTGTAATAATTATTCTGGGGTTTACTTGAACATCGAATATAGGAAGAACAAACTGAGTGGATATTATATTCATGAAGAACAAACTGAGTGGATATTATATTCATGTTAATGTGGACTCTATTACATGCCATATTTTGACCTTATTTGGTATGGCTTCCAATTTTCAATGCTTTGGTTGAACGGCATACTGACATGGATTTAATCGTCTATTAATTTGGGAAAAGGTTCGCTAGTGAACGTATGAAATTTTCTGTAATGCTTGTTTGCCAGTACCATAAGTTCTATTGATAAACCTTTCAAGCTGGCACCTCAATTTTCTGAGTTGAATCGTGTAAGTGAATTGAGCTTGACGTTTGATGTTAATGGTCCTGTTGAGTTTCGAGTAGAATGATACTAGGTGCAGTAAAGATGACATTTCCGACTCAAGTAATAATTTGTTCCTTTGAACTGATCAGACCATGCATTCAGGCAGCTTACACTAAAGAATTTCGTCAGGCTAACTAAGCTGTCCGATTGTTATTGTAGTTATTTGCAACGAAAATATATCTTCCTACATCAAGATCCCTTATCATTGCATTTGCCTGACTGCATTATGCTCTGTCCTTATCGCTCTACTCGGTGAATTCTCAGTTTCACTGGATTGGAAAGGAGTACTTCAAGCGGGGACCAGATGGTAATGACATTCGCAGGACCAATGTCCCTCATATAAGGCTTGAATTTCGTGACATGGTATGTGCTTGAAATTTTATACTGGGTCCACAGCCTATTTCCTTTTGATAAGGTTGAGCTTGTAAATTTTTACAACCAATTATACGTCACTACTGCAGATATGGAGGGAGGAAATGCAACTGGTTTTCCTTGGCAGAGCAAACTTTCCCAAGTTTATTGACCCTTGAATTGCCCAGTTAATCTTTACACCAGCCATTTACCAGTTTCTCAATCTGAAAGGTATTTTTGTATTTGTGTCTTTTATTTCTTTTATAAAATAGGATCCAGAATGGAACCAGGCTACGACTCTGAATGCTTATTTGAACCTTGATTTGTTATAAGTTAGGAAATCTTTCTTGAAATGGCTTTCATTATTTAAGCAAAGCACACACCTCACTCGAAAAGTTAAAAAGTGAATGTATGCAACAATATCAAACCGAACTACTGAAGTTCAAATTATTATCTTATTCTTATCTGATTTGCTGAAGATTCATCACCATGAACTGGCCTTTAGACCATAACTTGCTAGTAGTCACTGAGCTGAAAACTCTGAGTAGCTGTCCCTTGGCCATTTATCAGGATATATTGGCTTTGTAGCAAAATGAGCATGACAAAAACCTGGTCAAAGCTGTATTATGTGGCTAGAGAATTTTTTTGGGTCTCTGGTTGCTCTACGAAGGGGTTAACCGAGTTAGAATTTAATTCATGGCAGAGGTTAACTTCTTCTCTGGAGTATGCAGTTCAGGGTGGACGGAGTTTTTACCATGTCCTTTTGTAATGTTGTAATTGTAATATTAAAAATTACCAAATGAACGTAAACTTATCAAATAATACATTTTTTTAATGCTGTAGATTTTTTCCCCCGATAGAGTGAAATTAAATAATTATAATGAACACAACACTGACATTCTTTCGCTAGTATTTATGCTGTTTTACTTTTACCTCCTGAAATTCTTGCATGGCCAAGCGAGTTAGCATCTAAATTCTTCCCAATTAACATAAATTGCGTAATCAAAATGATCGTTTAATATTTCTGTACATTTATCAAATCTGTTTATACATCAGGGGATCTTATGTTCGGAATTCAAGACGAGATGACTCAACTGTAACCAAATAAGCGACAACATCTGGAAACAACCCGACATATGAAGAGTTGTTCCTTTACATTCTAAAAAAAAAAAATTTGACAAGACAGTTCGATCTTCAAGGTCGATTTATTTTGAACAACCAGACACCTTACAATTATTTGCTACTGCAATGTACCCCCTTCTTCAAAGGAGGTTCGGCGGAAGCTTCATCAAGATCCATACTACATCGAACATATGCTATATTGCAAAGTATTACTGCTACTTGTGTGCCGGTAGTGGAACATCATCAAGCAGATACTATATAGCAAAAGTACTGCTACTGCTACTTGTGTGCCGGTAGTGGAACATCATCAACCTTCACTGGTTCTTAAATGACTGCATAAAGGTGAAGGCATACTCCGTCAAACATTTAACACATGAATCATACCACATAAAATAAGTGAGGAATGGTAACACAAACTTCAGGCAAAAAAAAAATCATTATACTCTGAACACATACCTCAAAGTTCTTTGTTACGTCTTTCATTTGCTCAGCTAGTTCTTTCTTCTTTTGAGTGGCTGCACGAAGCAAGACGGAATTTGGTAACAGAGGAATCAGCATTAGAAACCCAAAAAATTCAACCAAAATCAACACAAGAAACAATGAAATATCTACATACCAATATCGGAAAATTCCTCTATCCTCCTTCACGTCTTCACGGCAAACCTCTGGAAACTAGGACCGGGAAAAAAATGGGTAAGGTAATTTCAGAACAATTATTCACTCGAATATCAATACCATCCCAATTATGCAAGTATCTTTATATTCTGAGTAAAATATTCACTTCTAACTTAGCATAATATAGAATAAAAAAGCATGTCTTTCTCCAGTCTTACTGAAGGTGCATTACCATCTGAACCAAACATAAAATAGTGTGTTATTTTATAAAAAAAAAACCTACATATTTATGGGAAAATATAAGGAATAAAATATGTCATGCAAACAATTAAAATAAGTTGACCCATACTCGATATATTATTTATTTAATTAATAGATTTGACTTTCAACTTGAAAAAACGGAAATAATTGATATTTGTTCGAATGAAGCAGTGGAATAATAGTGTGTTATTTTATAAAAAAAATATTATTTTTTCAGTGTCATTCAAAATTTATTACTGTTTCATTTCAAAATTTAATTTATCTACAATTCATATAAATTTTCTTGTATTTTCTTTTAAAAGAGAGATGATATGCTTTCATCCTGTACTCGATCCGCTGCATTCTGAAAACCAGAATATAAACCGTCGATGAAGTTCAATCGAGCGGCTCCAATCGTCTTATTGCCCCAACTAGGATTCCAATATTCACCGTGGATTCACGCACTTAATCCAACGGCGGTAGAGCATCCCACAGAAAACCCTTCACCTATAAATATAGAACCTGCCCCAATCTCCCTCCCAAGCAACCCTCATTTCAAATTCAATCCCTAAAATAAAATCTAAATATCATTTATTCAAAATTAGGGCTTAAGCAATATGTCAGGCCGTGGAAAGGGAGGCAAGGGATTGGGCAAGGGCGGAGCCAAGCGCCACCGCAAAGTTCTGAGGGACAACATCCAAGGCATCACGAAGCCGGCGATCCGGCGGCTGGCCCGACGTGGTGGGGTGAAGCGCATCAGCGGGCTCATCTACGAGGAGACTCGCGGTGTGCTCAAGATCTTCCTCGAGAACGTCATACGCGACGCTGTCACCTACACCGAGCACGCGCGGCGGAAGACAGTGACGGCGATGGACGTCGTCTACGCGCTCAAGAGACAGGGCCGAACACTGTACGGATTTGGCGGTTGAGCTTCAGAGCTTTGTAGATTTAGGGATTTTATGCTCTGTAATCATCGTTTATATGAATACAACTGTCACTGTGTTCTGGATGTTCGTTTTGTTTTTCAATGAGATCAAATTTCGTCTATAATTGAGGTGTGGTTTTTCTCTTCAAATTTCACCGTTTTTGTTGTTCAGTTATGATGCTAATCTCGTAATCTCTCCAAGTTGAGCTTATTCTTGTCTCTAATTTGCGTATTAAACTAAATTTTCTGAACGTATCACACTTTTGATTGCAGTCCAACATGATAAACAACTTATAATTAAGTTGCATCTATTAAATGTTTGGATGTGAAATTTTCGATTTTTTTGATATGAGGTTTATTGTTAATTGTATAAATTAAATCTACTGGCTAAAATTGTGTTTTTACTTTCTCTAATTCCAGCAAAATATATTTGGATTATTTGGAAGTAAAATTTTTTTTGGACCAAACGATTCTCTAACCAAGATTTTGAGGTTTTGTCCATTAGGATGGTGCAAGAACAATTCTTGAGCGCTTTTAAGGATGAAATGTAGGTTGCAGGGAGGCTGGAGAAAGTGCAGAAGGCAATAGAGAAATCTGTGGATGATTTGTAGCTGATGGGAAGGCTGTTGGATATGTTTGATTTGCTTCAGAGGAGGGCACAAGCTGTAGGCTTAGATAGGTAGATGTTAAGATCAGAATGTGGATGCTTGAGCTTGTGTTTATGCCTGAGGATACAGATAGACTGATTGCACCATTTAGCGGAGGATGGCATATGAGAATGTCAGTTGGGAAGATTCTATTGCAAGTAAATCGCTTACATGATTGTTTGAAGTTGGTGCAAGTAAGAAAATAGCTTTGAGTGTCAGGTGATTGGTTAGTAAGAAAATAGCTTTGAGTGTCAGGTGATTGGTTTTTAGCTGATTTCAAGTGTATCGATTTTTGTTTCCAATCATGAATGGATGACTTTTGGTCTGGAATTCTGCTTGTTATTGTTAAAGTGTGATGATAGCCTTACACTTTTACACCAGTTTCCTATGTCTTCTTACTGAAATAAAATTCCTGGTTTGAGCAATGACCTTGATGTAATGATGGCAGATATGACAATTTTGATGCATATTATGATTACTTGACGTGTTGCTGTTATTTGTGCTGATATCTATGAGATTATTTTCATGATCCAGATTTATTGCTTTTGGACGAATCCGTAAATGATAAATATTCTTGATTACGATACCATTGAATGGGTTGAGGGTTATCTACAGAATCAGGATGTGCCAATGGTCATCATATCACATGACAGGGCTTTTCTCAATAACTGTGCACAAATTTTGGAAACAGATATGGGTGTTTCGAGAGTGGATTGAAACTAAATTAGCAGCTTGGGAAAAGCAACAGAAAGAGATTTAACAGACAAGGGACCTTATAAGCAGGTTTAATGGTGGAGCAAATACATTATATGCTTCTTCTGCGGAAAAGGTCTACATTTAATTATCCGATATCTCTGCTATCCATCCATCCATCCAACATCATTAAATGAATTTAATCTTGTGTTGGATAAAAAAGTTGGGTAAGTTTTTTTCATCCTTTTTAACCGACTTCTACCTTGTTCTGTGTTTCATTTCACTTTATGAATCTCTTCGTTTAGATTTAAGAACATGTGGCTCTCATTTAATCGCCAGGAGAACAAAGTGCTTGTTTAAACATTTTTTATACTTCAATTAAAGGATTTCCTAAATTTGATGTCATTTTGTCCTTGGAAGCGTGGTTATGCTATCTCCTGATTGATTCATACCCTTTTTTTTGTTGAGAAATTAAGGAATAAAAACTTTTGCCCTCGCATGCTGTGAAATTTTCCAAAGTTTTAATCTGCTTAAAACTGTGGGATGAACTATCCTTCATGATTCCAAATAGTAGCGATTGATGTTGTGCTTCTATGTTGGTGGACCTGAAAAATTAATGTGGTCTTAGTTTAATACTGTTATTTGTCTTCCTATTTTAGTTTGAATTAAATATTCTAGTTAATAGTTCTATTGATGCATTGATCACGAGATATTGGGAAACAGTTTGTCTATCCAAAAGTAAAAGTGCAACTACTTTTTCCGAAGAAACACTTCAGAGTAGCTTAATAATTCGGTTATGAGAACACGGTAATCGACTTTGTATACCACCTCTAAAATCTCACACTACATGATTGTAATGTAAATACAAGAGTCTTGTAACAGGACTTTTTGAGGACATTCATGTAGTTAATGTTTGTAGATTTTACCTGTATATTCTACCAACAGCAAAATCTGGTTACAGATGAGCAATCAAAGACCAGCTTCAGTAAAAAAATTTTTCCCTAACAAAGGATTGCAACCAGGAGTTTCTTTCATTTATTTTTCTGGCTAGCACATGCAACATCATATTTTCAATTTTTGTTTCATGTCCAAGGTGAATGTGTTATACTAGTGAAGCTTAGTATATTTAGATACTTTGAAAATTGTTCTAACAGAATGAGCCTCTCTTTGTTGTAGGGGGGGAAAGGAAGTAAGGAAGAAACAGACGAAAGGCAGGAATTTAATGCAAACATGTTGCAGCTACAAGTCGATAATAAAAATGTTCCATATAAACAATAAATAATATTTTAAAATGTTGAACCAATTCATATGAAGTGATTGAAAACTTATATTTTGCGGTTATCCATTTTAATTTTGAGGCTAAGCGGGCTAATTTGGTATATGATACATCGTAAAAACCTGAAAAACGTGCTTATATAAAATTGATAATATTTAAAATTGTGTTTTCAAAAATTAAGTGTAAAATCTTTTGTGAAAGGGGTAGATATACTTTACTTCTTAAACTAATTTAATAATTTATAAAGCTTTATATTTTGTTTGATATTTAATTAAAGTTTTACATTTAGTTTATCTATGATAAAGTGTATCGAATTGTTATAACATAAAAATTCTCGTGAGACGGTTTAATGAGTCAATTTTATGAAACAAATATTTTATTTGAGTCACTGATTAAAAATATTATTTTTATGTCAAAATTATTATTTTTTATTATAAATAAAAACAATGTTGATCGATTTTATGAATAAAAATTCGTGATTATATCTCATGAAAGAAATTGCTCTTGTTGTGATTGATAGGTAAAAAATAATTTTTTTTACAATCGTACAAAATAAACTGACACTACCATATTACTAATATATATTTTACTGTGACATACTCGATTCGGGTTCGAGAAAAGAATGTGGATGGTTCAGATATAATTATTCAGTAATCAGACACCTTATTATTATAATATTGAAAACATAGGACTCGAGATTTATTCTGTTAGATACTCTTTCATGAATGTTCAATGGTAGACAATAATTTTTGAAACAATATTCTCTTTCAGATCCGATTCATTTCTGTTCAATTTTGGTAATTAATCGGAGCGATTCCTTTCCGGAAGCATAATTATCCAATATTGATTTTGATTTCGCCTAAATTGTGTGCTTTCAATTGTCTACTCGTGGATTTACATCTGTTCTTCCTCGACTCTCGTAATCCTGAGGAAAATGGAGACCGAGAATCGGTCAAAATCGACGATTCATTTCAAGCTGTGGAGCGAAATGGAATTGCTAGAATTTGCGGATAAGTTCGTTATCAAATCTGTGGAATCTCCGGATCAAGGATTCTCGGTTAGTCGATCAGATGGAAGCATCATCAAGCTCCAAGGTTAGGTTTTCGCTGTGTTATTATTTTAAATTTCCTTGGCTAAGATTCGGGATGTGCTCTGCTGTTATTAATTTCGGAGCTATTGTATGTTAGTAATGCGGATCTCTTGTTATATAGTTTATTCAAAGTATCTTTTTTAGAGTTTTTACATGTAGGATTTGTTGTTATTGTTAGTGTAAATGTTGATCTTGCTCCTCTAAGCTCATTCCATTTTCTGTTTCGTTTAATTAGCATGTTCTGAAGCTGCTAAAGAGGAGACAAATGAAGTTGCATGATGTTGAAAAAGAACGAGATTTCTTTTGATACTAAAATTATACTTTGGTTACAAGATTTGTGTTGAGCAAACTTATATAACTATGGAAAAGGAAATTGTGTTATTATGCAAATGGTGTATCCTGATATCTTTTTTTTATAATTCTGATGTCTTTTTTTGAACTTTCGATGTTGTGTTGGCGTTGATAAGCATTTAAAATTCCGTTTTTTTAAAAGTATCGTGATGCAAATTTCTGTTAAAGATAAACTGTAAAACCCGAGATTTTGTAATATCGTGATCATATCAGTTTAATATCAGGTTAATAATTTGATGGTGTAATCTTGGATATTAATATTTAAATCATTCAGAATATAAGATTTGCTTTAAGGTTATCTAAGTTGTGTAGATAATTTTATCGTGTACAGAATTATAAAGCTCGAGGTTAAGATAATATTATCTATTTTAAAATTAAAAATTTGGTAGGAATAAATTTATCTCAATCTAAAGAATTAAAGAAGGAATTTTAAAAAAATAAGCAGATAAATATCTAAGATTTAAGTTAATGCTGAGATACCGGGATAAAAGATCAAGCAAGAGATAATAAAATCCCTAGAATTCGAAATCTAACAATATACACCATGAGATTTTCGAAAATTAGGTGGAAAAAAAAAAGAAGGAGATTTCGGATATCTACCTAGATCACGGATATATCAAGATTTTAGATTTGATTCACAGTTCAAACGCACTATCACGATAGCAGCCAACTCCTATAAATAGAAGGGCCCTAGTTTTCGAAAAATCACACCATATTTCATACCAAAATTTCGAAAATTCTCATCTAGTCTCCATAGGAATTTTCGAGCACAGCGAAGCGCTGCCGCCGTCCAACCGTTGAAGAGGAATTTTCGAAATTCCTGTGCAAGCAACCCTAATTATTCACGTAATTTTTGCATCAAGAATTTAAGGTAAGTGGGCAAAATTTTTTAAAGTTTTAAATTTTTGGGTTATGTGTTTTTCTTTTAAAGAAAAAAATGCGGTCGAACACCGTCTACGTTTTTTAAATCTTGTTACGTTTTGTGAAAACACTGTGAGGATTCCCTGAAAATGGGTGGAATTCCAACATATGGCCCTTAACAGTGGGATAGAACTGTTTTACGGCCTCGCCCCCTTAGAGGATTAAAACTTAGGGACTGACGTCAGTAAACCATGAAAGGTGAAAAATTGCAGTGTTAAAAATTATGAAAAGCATGCTGTAAATATATGTTATTTTCGAAAATATGAAATTTTTATGTGGTGTTCGATATTTCCCCCATTTACTGAGTATTCCCAAAATACTCACCCCTTACAACCTTTCCCAGATAAATCCGAAGAGCAGGTAGAAGAAGAAGAATCGGAACAATTTTGGGGATGGTGATTAGTAGACATGATTATTTTTTTAATTTTAGAAATTTAAAATTTTAGATTAGACGTTTCCGCAAATTTATTTTATTTCAGTTGTAAAGACAGTTGTTCTTTTTGAGGAGTTATGAATAATAAACTGGTTTTCGGTTTATACTATGCTACGAGGCTGGTTGTTTCAATTGTGTGATTGTTAAACAACGCCGGTGTCAAATCCCGAGTTTCGGGGCGTGACATAAACCACGCAGATGAGAGGTAAATGCAACTATAGAATGAATTGGGATCATTGTATGCAATATTTGGATCATTTCTTTTAGTCTTTGTTTTTCAAAATTAATCTCAACTGATGAGTTTTCACCTCAACTCATAGAGTCATTACATTTATTTTTGTTTCAGGTATTGACCCATCTGAAAGTCCTTCTAAAGTCTCAACTATATATGGGGTAGCCGGAACAATTAGGTTGCTTTCAGGTGCTGTATTTAACTGGATTTATGTTTGTTAATGATTTGATGCTTTAGTTACACACTGCATTAATGTCAGGATTACCGAAGTGGAAATATCCTCTGATATTGGTCATTTTAGTTGCATTGAGTTACTTTTTGCAGAAATAAGATTGTAACGGTTTTATGATGGATATATAGTCAATGCCATATTCAGGCGTTTAACTGATTAAAAACATAAGTGATTGAGAAATAAAGAAAAACACTTTACTGGTGTGGCAGGGGATATACCTTAATCACACACTTTTTGATGTCTACCTAATTGAAAGTTAATTATGGCAAATACTGAAAAGGTATTTCCATTTTATGCTACATGTTCAAAAGAAGTAATGATTAGGTTACTTTGGACAATTTAAAATTAAAATTTTTACGTTGTAAAAAAGAATGTTGAATATTTCAGAATGATGGCTCATGGACATACAGGAAAGGGACTTGATTGTTCCTTTACAAAATATTAAAGGCTTTATTGACATCCTTTGTCCTTACCAAATTCTAAAATTTTGAGGTTTCAGAGTTTTTGGGGATGGTGTCATCCTTGGACTGAAATATTTCTGTTACTTTCTTGTATCCTATATATATTTGGGGGTGTTACTAGGCATACTCCTCTACTTTCTAGTTTCTACATCTTCTCTCGTAGTAACAAATGCTCTTGTTGTAAGATGAGATGAGATGATAAGAGAAGAGAAGAGAAGAAGAAGAGAACTGTCAATGTTGCCAATCACATGTTCGAACAATGAAATTTTATTTATAAAGTAACAAGATGCCAAGGAGAATAATAATTCCCGACAAACCATGTTTCAGTAGATATTTTCTTGGTTTAAGTTCCTATTTTGTTATGTGAATCATTACAAGACCATTGGATGTGTAGTTCTACATATTTGATGATGTGTAATCAGTTTTTCTATTTCACCACTGACTTACGTGGGTAGCTGATTGGATGTGGTTTTTTTCCCCACAGGTATGCATGTTCTAGTTATAACTTCAAAGAAAGAAGTGGGAACTTATCTCGGGTTTCCTGTTTTCATGGTTACATCAATGAAGTTCTTATCATGCAATGAGGCTTCAAGATTCTTAACTAGTCAAGAAGTATGGTCGAACATCTCGAATGTTGATTCTCTTTAATTTACCCAACATGCAATACGACTTGTTTCCAGTTGACAATGTAAAAGGCTATAATCTAACAACTGCCATCTTTCTACAGAAAAGTGATGAGGATTACTTTATGAATCTTTTGAAAGTTGTGGAATCAACCAGAGGACTCTATTATTCTTATGAAACAGATATAACACTCAAGTACTATTTTATCCGTCTATCTTTTGGTGAAATATTTAAAAAATCAGGTGTATTTAAAAAATCAGGTGTATACAGCTAATAGCATTTATCAGCTTGCAGAGAAGGTTTAAACTGGCACAAGGATGGATGAGCAAACCAATTTGGAAGCAGGTATATAGTTTAAATAACAGATTTTACATCCTAATTTGCTGATGAATTCATTTCTTTTCATGTGGATAATATGAATAGATATAAAGCAATTTGTATGTAAATCTCTTGTAACACCGAATTTCACCTGGATGAATTTTTTGCATTCATTGTGCTATTGATTGCGTAAGAACCCAAGAACAAATGGGATCATTTATTTGAATTAATCAACTACGTTGGCCATGCTTCAGCATAAAGTTGTTTATTTAAATATGATTTAGTTTCCTTTTTCCTCATAGAACCAGTCTATAGTAGTTGAATTTTCCAGTAAATTGCAGGGAGATCCAAGATTTGTTTGGAATTGGAATGTAATAGAAGAACTTATCGAGAACAAGGTCAGAATCAATGCCCACTCTCATTGGCACTGGATATGTGATACAGATTGTATAATGCTATTTCTTTTTTGAAAGTTGTTCTATGATAATATTACATGTGTCTGAGCTTATATTTGGATTGATGGTTTTCAAATCCATGGATTTCAAATATATTTTTGTTATTTAAAGAAGTAAAATCATTGGCTTCAAATCCACCATCATATGTTTATATAAGGTTTCATGTTAATTAAGATGGATTCAAGTTCACCTAATAATGCTGTCATTTGAAATTCATTCTACTTTGTATAACTAATGTTTAAATGAGTAAGATATGCTTTAAGATTTTATTTATTATTTCATTGTTATCGATAAAACTATAATAAATATCTATGGATATCAAATCCATATCTCCAAATGCAACCTGAATTTATTTTATTGTCACTCACCTAGAAAACATTCCAGTTGCTTTATAGGAAAGCTATCTTGAATTATTTCATCTGCTGCTAAAATTAATTTATCTCACGGTGTTAGTTTCTTATTTGAAATTATTTCTTCTTGCAGTTGGATGGATTTATCATCCCCCTATTACAAGGAAATATCCTCGTCCTCAGCCTACCAACCCCCCCCCCCCCCCCCCCCCTCCTCTCTTATGTCTTTATTTGCCATCTCTAACTGTTAGATTGCGACCAACCAAAAAATTTGATTTTAGATAGAAATGTTTGAGTTTTACTTGACTACGACTCAAGCTTCCAGACTGGAGAGATGAAGCTGAAATATTCACCTGCTGTTATAAAATTAATTTCACGGAGGTGTACACGGCGACTAGGTACCTGCAAGAAAAATTAATTTAGTTTAATTGGATCTCTGCAACCTTGTTTGAGGTACAATAATATGGACTATTGTGTTTAGGGACGAGGATGTGGAGAAGAGGAGCCAATCTAGAAGGGGATGCTGCTAATTTCATAGAAACAGAGCAAGTTCTGGAATTTGAAGGTTATAAATCCTCTTTTATACAGGTTTGTTTCAGTTCTTACATGCTTTCAAGTGGAAGGCATCTACTACCATATTCTCCTAATATTGAATCTGATGTAATAACCACCCGATTAAATGGAAGGACTACATATTTGACTCATATAACCACCTTTTTCACTCCACAAGCTATTGATGATTTGACACATGCTAATCTTGTAAAGTTCTGCAACGCACACCAAATATTTGCTGCATTTCAACTGTTAGAAGCAAGTTCATATGAAATTGTGGCTCTCAGGTTCGGGGGTCAATTCCACTACTCTGGGAGCAGATTGTTGATTTGAGCTATAAACCACGCCTCAACATTATTAGCCATGAGCAGAAGGTATGTGCATAAATGCCTTATGAATTTTCTAATTAAACTTACGTACGTTGTGAAATTTACTTATTCAACTGCTCTGTAATTTCTTTTCATTTTTGGTGTTGTGACCTGATTGGTGTGTTCTTGATTTTAATTTATATGTTGTAATTTCAGTCAAAAGTTGTGGAGCGTCATTTTAATGATCTATTGCAAAGATACGGAGGATGTGTTGCGGTTGATCTGACAGATAAGGTTGGATTTTTGTGGATTCCCTCTCAGGCATCGAATATTGCGGATACAATAAGATTTGTTTGTTTATTGTTGTGTTCTGTCATATCCAAAATCATAAACTTTTCACCAGACAAATCTTTTCTCAATCAACCCTATTAGATTAATGCTTAGTTCTGTGATAACGATATACTTTCTATTAGTCAATTAGTTGTTTGAATGAGTGACAATATAGTTTGCATACTCTGGTAATTACCTCAGATGAAGTTATCCTGCTGATGTTTTAGGGGTAACTACACTTCTTGTTGATCCGTATTTTGCATTGTAAAGTCTTCCGATTCCTAGCCTATATTATAGAAAAATTGTGCTGGCCAACTTCTCCTAAGTCCATGTTTTGATCTTGTAGCAAGGTGATGAAGGCTCGTTAAGTGCAGCTTACGCAGAAGAAATGCAAAAGCTTCCTACCGTAAGGTGGGTTGAAAACATGGAAAACTTTAGTTTTTTAAAAGAATAAAAATCTTTATTTCAGTTTCAATTTGAGCTTGATATTACCGTGTTGATATTGCATCCAAATTTGGTAGCTCACTAGTGAATTATATTTACATATTGTTTCTCCAGATATGTTTCATTTGACTTCCACCAAGCTTGTGGCAATGGGAGGTTCGATAATATACAACTTCTGTACGACGAAGTTTCGGAAGACTTTGAGAAGCAAGGGTGAGAACTGTCTTTGTTAACATGGTACTTTTTCGTTTTTCCGGAAATGGGTGCTCATCAATTTTATCATTTTGATTCTTCTTAGTACTCTTTTAATACTTGCTATTCCAGCTGAGCAGATACTTCCTTCTAGATTTTGAAGGGAAGATTCTGGCAGAACAAGGGGGAGTAATTAGGTCTAACTGCATTGATTGCCTTGACAGAACAAATGTTACACAGGTCAATATATCAATTTCTTTTTTAGTTGATTGCGAGCAATCAAGCATCTTTTCCAATATTTGCAAATGATATGTTTGATTTTCACTTGCAGAGCTACCTTGCTCGGAAGTCTTTAAATCTTCAACTGCAGAGAGTTGGTTTATTTTCATCAACTGATTGTATTTCAATGTTTAGTGAAGATTTTGAAATCTTCAAAACTTGTATGGACTACAGATAATCAATACTGGCATGATTAATTATGAGTAGAATTTGTTTTTGCTTGAGCTTAACCTTGTGTTATCTGTAACAGTATGGGTGGACCAAGGTGATGAGATAAGCCTTGAGTACTCTGGTACTCATGCACTGAAACGTGACCTTGTGAGGTAACAACTGAAAATTGTTATTTTTGCGATGCTGTGTCATGTTTATCAAGCGAGTGAATATAGTCTAGAGCCTTATATTTTTTCTTCTTCTGTTGCAGATACGGAAAGCAGACAATGGCAGGTATCATCAAAGATGGGATGAGTGCCATCTCAAGATATTATTTAAACAATTTTCAAGATGGAGTTCGACAGGCAAGCTAACTAAAGTGTTATTCGGTCATCAACTATTCTATTTACTTACCAAAAGGTTCAAGTATTTAAATCTAGAATAGATTTTAAGAAAAGCATAATGTACAACACAGGATGCGATTGATCTTATTAGTGGCCGCTACACTGTGAACAGAAATGGTCGCTCCCCTTTCCAGAATAAAGGATTTGATTCCCTCTCGGTAAGACAATACCTCTTCTGCAAATTATCTTCAACTAAGGTTTCATGGAAAGGCGTCTTTTTGCATCGGTTTTAGTTAGTCATATTGTTCTATGACAGTAAGATTTATTTTAACCGCACGATTCACTGTGTGTATTTGTTTATTGTTGCATATGAATTTCATGAGTAAAAGGTGCGTGCACGTCTCAATGGCGAATGTTACTCACAAATGCCTCCCTTTCTTTTGTCTTGCATATTGTTTTTTCAACCTTGCTGATTGAATCCTTTACTTTCCTCCATTAAAAACTACAGTATCTTCCAGTCGCATCAGCTTTAGTAATCGGAGGCTTGACGGTGACATCAATCACATTAAATCAAGGTATTTTAACATATTTATCATATCATGAAATGATATCTACAACTCTAAAGTAGTTTTAGCGTCTGTCCTGCCATGTTTACTTTTTTTACTTTTTATTTTTTATTTTTTTTTTGCAGCGGGACGAAATGCACAGCACATTCTATCTTCTATTATCTGTGCTGGTGTAACTGCTGGATTGATGTCAATAATTAAATCAAATGGAAGACAAATTTGTTCAAAGCCACGCTTGTGTGGTCTCTTGTAGGCTACTCAATTTCATAAACATCGTATTTTTTTTCTTTTAAAGAATAAAAATTGTATATTTTGTGATGCACAATCCGGGAGTAAATTAAATTAAAGCAAAAAAAATTCGAAATATGTGCATTATGGAAACTGAAAATCTGGACTGCCAAATATCAGTTTGAGTTCTCTACTAGTGTTCATCTATTTGATAATGCATGGAGTTATACGATGTAATATACATTTTCCTGTTGTCTCGAGTGAAACTGATGCAATATAAAAAGATAGTTTATATTGCAAAAAATTGTAGGGAACAAAAGTAACAAACAAACCTAGTTTATAGATCATGGCGCCCCAAAATCTCCACATTTTAAATACAATTCAATGAAAAAAGGACTAATAAATAGTGTGACGTGTCAACTAGATTTGTATCAGACAAACTTTACTTAGAATTTTGTAGTCTTTGTTCTGTGAACAAGTTAACGAACAACTCACACAGATGAGTCTCCTAGAAGAAGCGTACCCCTTCGGACAAGTTCATTAACGTAAACAAAATCATAGCTTCTAAAGGAACTTTAATTTCTTTTTGGTTGGCTGCGCTTTTAAATCCGAAAGCATACTACCTCTGACCGCAATCTTCTAGGACCAACACCCTCGTTAAAGGGCTCCCATCACTCTGGAATTTGCAATCCTTCTGCCAACAAGATCTTTCAGCTCAATTTCACCAGGGAACCTGCTCTCCTTTAGCTTTGAGAACACCTGCATTGAAACAGATGATGAGCAGAAAAAAGAAGAAAAAATCATTTATCTACACAGTACAAGGAGCATTTGAGGCCTTGAACAGACAGACTGGCACAACAACCCACACTTAAAATTCACAGTCGAAGCATTAGATGTTTGGGCGCTGCAATTTATCTAGTCATAAGGCACTGTAAACGAACTCATACAGACCAGAATGAGTGCTACAATTTATCTACTCGTATATGAACTGCAAACAATCTGCGACTACTGTACTCTCGGTGCACGCAAAAACTAGAGCTCTTTGCTAAGAGAATCACCTTTTTCTAAGCTAAAAGAAACACTTGAAAGATGATAGGGCAGTGCACGAACAGATTGGAATGCAACGATTTTGTTTAAGCTTAAAGAAATCACTTGTGTTATCATAGTGTATTGCACGAAGAGATTGGAACAGAAAAAATATCTGCCACCATTGACGGGCAACATTTAAATAGAACCAACATCTTAAATGTTATTTTTTACCGGTAAGAACACACTTGACCCTTTTAGTCTCACAAAATGACATCAAGAACAGCTGTACAGAAGATTCCATATTTTAATCTTAATTCACTTATCATATGCAACGCAAGCATGGTCAAACACAATTATACCTTTCAGCTATACAAATATGTGTTAATCTTGAAAAAAAGATCCATTAATTTTAACTCAAGCATCATATGCAACAACATGCAAAGTTACACAAGCAACGAGAAAATGAAGTTGAAAACAAAAGTTTGACACAAGTATAGATAAAAAGAGAGGAATAGTACCAGTTCACCATTACAATACACTTCAAAAGCACCTGAACTCTGCAGGAAGGATTGAAGGAAGTTTCCAAGTAGCCAAATGCTTGCCATACTTCCAAATCTATTTGCTCGCATGGAATAGTACCATTGAGGGGGTGCAGCAAATCCAAGACGAGGGAATATTTGCTCTCCAACCACTATAATTCCAATTGCACCAAATTGAACAATCGGTACAACTTTGCTCAACAAGCGTTTTAGTAGAGGAGGCGGGTAATTGGCAAGAACAACGTGCATTCCAGGAAACTGACTTTCCAACATGTTCTTCATAGTCACTGCTGTCCCTCTGAGAAAACAAAAGTAGCATAATGTAACTCTACACTACCCTAAAAGCATGTTCTATTTGCTTTTTGAACATATCAAACAAATAGCACTTTCTTTTTCTCAAAATATAATCAAAACTTAAAAAGCATATTCGATTCACATTCAAATAATCATACCAGGCACAATATAGAACGCAAACAGTGAGAAAAAGCATGCATCTAATCTGCAGCCTTGTTTATATGATTTTAAGTAAATAGAGAAAGAAGTAAAAAAGAAATTTCTTTAGTCATTAGGTGTGAAAGATTGTTCCAAATGTAACACAATCACATTATACACATTACAGGTAGTAGAATGATACTGGAATTCTCTTTCCCTTCTTTTCTCTGAGTTCTTCCCCAATTCCCGTTCAATTTATCTCCCTCTTCTTCAATTCAAAGGAGCAACGAGAGTGAATTATCAATCAATTATATTTGACAGAGAAGGAACATACCATATATTAACTCAATACATTTAAGCTGGGTAAGACTTGTTTTTAAAAGAAAAACTTCATAAAAAATTTAAAAAAAAAATCTGATTGAGGCTCTGTCCACCCCTATTGGCCTATATAAAAAGCAATTAGTCATTTTAACCTTACCGCCCAAAAATGGGTGTCACCACAAAAATTCTCAACAAAGGCTTGCAGTCAAAAAATACACAAAAGCCTTTATTTTTAAAAGAAAACATGTCTCACAACAAAAAAAGAATGAACAAATTTACCAAAAGAATATGAGCGAAGTCAAGGAACTACACAGTTTAACCAACAAAATTAACATAACAATCAATCGCCATAATAAGAAAAAGGTAAACACATACCTATAGGAGCAAGAAGAACAAAAGTCGATGCTTACAGTATTCCCGTAACCAATCCCACCATCTTTCTGCCAAAATAAAAACATTAATTAAAACTCGATACTCTTATAATCTAACAAAGATTTCAACTTTCTCGACGAACTCTTAAAAAATCGAAGAAATTCAGGAAAATATATGTACTTGAACCTGAGTCGGGAACTCGAGAGGCGGTGGTTGCTGTTGGATCAGTGGCCGTGAATCGGATGCGTGGCGGTGGGCGGCGGGTTTAGGAGGCGGCGGAGCGAAGAGCTGGATGATGTCGGAACAGAAGAGGAAGAGGGGTAGACCCACCAGAAGAAGTTGAGTTCGATCCATGTTTTCGCCGGAGCTCTGATCGATCGAGAACGATGAAAAAGAAGAATACTTAAATAATACAAAAAAAAAATCAAATAATTAATTTTTGAAAAAGAATTTATTAAGGAGCAGGGGTTTCAAACCCACCCGGTCCCCTTGGATTTATTATAAAATTTTATTTATATTTTGATAAATTTTGTTATTTTCATTATTTAAATAAAAAACTTAATAATATTTATAAAAACAATAACAATAATGATAATAAATCATATTATATAAATTAAAAATAATAACAGTAATGATGTTAAAAACTTTAAAATTAACAACGATAATAATATTATCAAAATTAGCGATTAACTAGAATATAACCTACCCGGGTGGTTTCGTCCTCCCTTTCCTTAGGTCGTGGGATCGAGTCTACAATAAAAAAAACCAGTGATCGACAAATTTTATGAGTAAAATCAAAATGATCGGCAAAATCTATTCATTCCAAACTTAAAATCAAACTAACCAAACCGACGATTTTAATTTGTATTCAATTGAACAAATTTTTGGGAAAATATTTTAAAAACAAAATGTTTTATTTTAAACATCTAATAAAAGTGAATATAAAAATATTGAAGCTTAAGTTTACTCGGTTTAACCAATTTTTCTTTATAAAAACAACCGAAATCAAACTAAATAAATTTGTTAAAATCAAAAGCTTATTATTAGACCAAAAGTTATTATTGTTAGTCAATATAAAAATGTATTTTTTTATACTCCTGACAATGCATAGTGCACATACTTGGGTGCTAATGGGTTGGGCTGTTAGGCATAGATAGTTTCTTTTACGACCCACATATCGAACCAGATCGAGTAGGCAACATCGACAGTTTGACGTAAGAGAATTTCAAAGGAGGTCACTCATCACAATACTACTATCATACATTTATTCTTAACCCAACATTCTCCCCAGAAGTATATAAATATGCTTCTTGGGAGACTTTAATCATGGACCTTGCTCTGATACTAATTGTTAAGATCAAACGTTCACCACTAAATCAAAAGTTATAGTTGTTAGCTAAGACACTATTTTATTTATTTATACTCGTGACAACATATAATGCACATACTTATGTGCTAATGGGTCGAGCAGCTAGGCCATGAGTTTGAGAAGGTGTGTGTCTATCTGTTGATGTTGTCTCATATCTTTTGGATATCAGTTTTATCATTTTTCTACTGCTGATCATGTTCCCAACAGAGACAATATTATCCGTTAAGATCTAGGGTCATTCTTTTACGGCTCATCTAGTTCCATCACCAATATCTTTAATTAGGTTCAAGGAGTATCCGGATTATCCAACAGAAGAATTCAAACTTGATTTAGTCTCGAAAATATAATTAAATATGTACTAATTTGATAATTTCAAACACGATAATATTCTTGTAACCTTTGCCCCACATTTTTAGAAAATATGTTGAAAATTGTTATATTTTATACAATAAATTAGTTGATTAGTTGGCTTCCACATAATTGGTCACTATCAGCAAACAATAAATAACATTAATGGGGTATCCCGATATTGTAAAATTTATTTTCTAATTGTATGAAATGATTATTTAAATTATTAATTTTTGTTAGTTTTTTTAGAGATGTATGATGCAGATTTGATGTTTAATTATCTGTTCGTCCACTCAATATTCAAATTACGAAATAAATCAAAGTAAAGTGGACCACGAATGTTTTCAACCTAAGTCGATAATTTTTCAAATTTTTAAATCATCTATCACCTGTAACATAAAAACTATTTAAAAAACAATTTTCAATTTTTTTTAAAAAAAATTTTCGATTTATGGGAGGGGTACACTAGATTAATACTAATCTATACAAAATCTTCTACAAATTCCAATGCTAATTATATAATTTTCTAGGATCACTCGGAATCGCAGATTCGCAATCTTTTGTCGTTCTTCATAGCTTCGGAGGTCGTATAATCTGCTGTCATATTTTGTTCCATATATATGTATATGATGCAAATTAACTTCATTTGGAAATGAAAATGTGACACTTATCTGAAGGGTTTAGTGTTTATGGATGAACAATCTCCTCCAACTTAATCCATTTGACCACTATTTCTGAATCAACTGCAAGCCTGACTCTCTTATACACAACTTCCAAGTGAGTTATAGCCCAAAGCTCCGCCTCCTCGACTGTGCAACAACCAATACTACGCATGAACCCTGAAACCCATTCTCCCTGCTCAGTGCGCAGAATTCCGCCTCCTCCAGACTTGGTGTTATTTTGCGTCAAACAACCATCCACATTTAAGGCAATCCATACCGTTGGTGGAGGGATCTATCGTAGTCGTCTAGTGGTATACTGTATGTTGTCCCCTCCCATTGCACTTCTGGAGTCGAAGGCTCTTTTAATCTCATATGATTGCTCCCTGATCCATCCAGCTAACTTTAAAACCAATCCGAGTCTCTTTTTTTTTCAAAATTTTATTTTAATATAATCACTAGATTTTAATCCAAAATTATTTATAACAAAAAAATTTCAAGTAGCTTATATTAAATTTTATTTGGGAAAATTATATTAGTTTTAAATTTTTTATTAAAGAAATTTATTGTTTAAATTTGATATCATTACCAAATATGGTGTTGGGCAAATGCTCACCTTTGACATATTGAAGGTAAGCTTTAACTAATTTATTTCATCATAATGTAAGTGATAAATACATCAAACGAAGCTCATGGATCAAACTTAATTATTAAATAACATTCAATAAGTATTAAACACAAGATTTTGGATTATCTTGAATGTAATAAATTTTATCAATAAAAGGTCAATATTTCCTTTTTTATGGATTATCTTGAATGTAATAAATTTTGTCAATAAAAGATCAATATCCCCTTTTTTACTCCTCTTGCTTCCCTTTTCCTTTTAATAATGAACAAATTCCAATCTACCAATTGTCATGCCTTTTTCAAGTTAGTCTATCATTCACAAGGAATAATTCTGGAAATTTTTGTTATATCACAACATCATTTGATCAGGTGTGTCTTTCACATTTTAACAGAAATCGACTTCATATGTAAAATAGAAAAATCCACCTTTTTCCTCAACAGTTTATTAACTTTTCATTCATCCAATTACTACTAAAAAAGTGTTTGCAATTGATAAAAAAAAAAATAATTCTTGACTCAAAGCCTTAAAAAATATAATACCAAATTATATGTGCGTGTGAAAACTTATGATTCTGGAGGCTGAACCCAAAAGTCAAAAACTGCAGAGAAGGAATAAATCAACATTACTTGTTATTCATTTAATAGGCTGTCGGTCCGTATACTTCCATTATTTTTCCAATTTTAGCTTTCATTCGCCCATATTTATGTACATGGTGGCTGTCTTCCACCCTCCTTTTATTCCATTTTGACTCTCTCTCACACACACACACACACACACACATATATATATATAATAGATCTCAATAATATGACATTGAATTGAAAATATTGCGAGGAAGCNCTTGATTATTCAAAAATACGTATTAGTACAATAACATCATTTATCTTGCACTTTTCACCATCTTTTCCTAAAGTGTTAGATTGCCTTAGACATTTCGTGACGTTCATTGTCATGTCAGAAATATACAATATCACATCAATGTTCATTTTTAAATAAAAAAAAACAAAACAAAACAAAAGTACAACTAATCAAGTTTATTATACTGAAATTTACTCTCTGATTGATTAGAAATCAAATTTCAATTTTTAAGCCAAGGACAGATCCCATTTGTGATTAAATCTAAGTATTTTCCCGACAGAAAATTTTTAAAATGATGTAGTTTATCTATAAATTTTTTTTTATAAAATTGATTAAATATTACTGAATATGAAATCGTAATTACTCCGCTAATTCGAGCCAAATTTCAGAAGTAATTTTACAATCTTCTTATGATATCGCGCAGAAGAATTAAGATGCTATGATTGAGTCTGTATAGAATTCTATGTACTTTAATAGTGTGTACGATTTAGAGCACAATATCATAAAATTTAATTTTAATTTAACAAAGAAATAAACAGAAGATTCCATGCAAGTGTGAATCCAAAGGCAAAAGTCTTGGCATCTTCCCGGATAAAATAATAATCCATTCCATCCCATCAATTCTCACTACCCAAATACCCTCCAATAATTCTTCAGATTTCCATTTCATTCATTCATTAATTAAATCCAAATATAGCTCCACTTTTTTCGAATTCCAAACACCCAACAGATTCATTATCTCATTGTGTGTAAATTCTCTCTGAACAATTGCAGCAATGAAAGGTAGTTCAGCAAATAATCCTACTTCGACCAAATGCTTCTCCGGCTTTCTGCGCAGCTTGCTGTGCACTGGAAGCCTGCCGACACACCCGTCGGACCAGCTCAATATCGAATTGAACACGACGCAAATCGATTGTCGGAACCCGGAAAAATCTTCAGAATCTGAGGCTAATCATGGGAAACAAGCTACTGCATCGTTAAAACCAGGAGTCGTGGCAAGATTAATGGGGCTGGAATCGCTTCCAGCGAGCCCTTTACCTTCGAGGCAGAAAACTCTGGGTTCTTACTTCAGAAGCAGGTCGGTGAACTCCATCGATTTTCTCTCGCAATTTGATCCAGTAAAGCAAGCGTGTCACCGCCGGCACAGGAGGGTTAGAACTTCTGTTTCGTTCAGAGAAGTCCCTTCGAGTCTTTTCGTACTGGACGATAAATTTAGTGTAGTTTTCCCATTAGACGAAGTAGATGAAACTGGAGCATGCGAAGAAGATCAGCTGCAGCTTGTAGCAAGAAAGTCAAGCGTGATTTACGAGAAAAGGAAAATGGAGAAGAGGGCAAGAGGAAAATCAAGAAATGGTGAAAACTTTGAGGAGAGAACAGTAAACAAGAAGCTGCCTGCAGGTAGAAAAATGGAGACCCGGGAAGGAAGCAGATCAGCAGTTTGTGCCAAGTCTCAGAAGAAGGATTTTAATGGAAAAACTAGCGTAAATTTGAGGGAAAAAAGGGCAGTGATCAACAAACCAGCAATGGATTCTAGGCCAACTATGAAGCAAGTGAAGAAGAAAAAAGTGCATGGTGTCAAGAAAATACACCCTGAACCAACAGGAAGAGGTAAAAATGGGTCTTCATCGATCGGTTAATTAGCCAAAATTTGATCGTAACACGACCAGTTTTTTTGAAGTGCCGAATGTCCGACACCATTTCAATATTATGTTAGAAACTACAAAAAACAAAAACAATATTTTTTTCTAATTTCACCCCAAGCGATAATGTATTTTGCGTCAAAATTCTTGTTCCATCATGGAAAAAATAGATGGTAATTTATTTTTCTCTTGATTTCATGTCCAAGAAGCGTCGCACGAAATATGTTCGAATAAACACTATTCGTCAGCCCAAAGGCTCACGAAGAATGGAGAAATCAGGGCAATCAGCAAGAGCAAAACTGAGAAGAGATCAAGAAATCATGAGTGGACAAATATTTTCGAACAAGTTTTCAAGTTGACCCAAGAAAGTGCGGACGAGATCGATTGTGATTGGACGTACGGCCAGATTTCGAAGTTGGAAGATTTTGAGGATATATGTGGCCAATTTGGGGGACAAATTCTTGAAGTGTTGTTGACTCAGACTGTACAGGAATTAGTTCTACTTATAGAATTTTCTACGTAATTAAAAAGTGTAGAGATCGTATGAAAAAAGCAACGGTACAATGATTTGATATATACTTTTGGTTAAATGAACGAAAAGAGCAATAAAAAGGGAAGGGAGGACGTACAAAATTTATATTTGCAGGATTTGATTGTGTTTGGTTCCATTAATTTAGAATTTAGAATTTGATTTGATAATTAAATACAATATTATTTGCAGGACGTGCAAAATGTAATTTAGAATTTGATTTGATAATTAAATACAATATTATTTAATATTAAAAAAATTATATTGGCTCATGAAATAAGATGATGAAAAATGTACCAAACGCATGGTAAGACTTAGTAACGAGCACCATTAATTGGTTAGTGGAATATGAAGATGAAAAATATATAATATAACGATGATAAATCAAGATTATAATTTATACTAATTCTAATCCTCAGTTTATCACATAAATTTTATACAATGTCTTGGAGTATATTTTTGTTTATTAATAATGGATGTAAATCTACGTTTTATTTAAATTTTATAATTATATTGAAGTACTGTTATTAATAGAAAAGAACGATGAAAATATTATTTGCCAATATCAGGTAGTAAGCATGCAAATAAAAGAATTAAGCTAATGCTACAGCGTATCGGAAGTTTTCTGACCATTCACATTACATTATTTAAATTATAAAATTAAACCGACACATATAAAAAAAATATAAATTTCAAACATTTCATCAATTAAAAATTATATCATATTTCTCCCAAATATACATATATTTTTTTCACTAATAATTTGTTTATTCTTGTGAAAACAGGGGAAAACACCCCATGCATTGAAGATAACTCCGTGTTCTTGCAAGCATTTGAGCACCGATGAATCAGGATAAATCTTCCCTTTGAGAAGAAGAGGAGGGTCCATGATTTCTTCTAGCTGCCCTTTCTTTATCCAAGTCATTCCTCAGTCAGCCAAGCTAACTTTACCTCTGCCAACAGATTGATCAATAACCGGCCTTGCACATAATACCTCAACCCGGAAAGAGTACACATCCGTTTTTTGTGATACTTGTAAGCATCTGCAGTATTCCGGATCGAGATATCCAAAGCTGCCTTTTACATCAGCACTCACGTGAGTTTGATCGAGAGAGCGGAATTTCGAAAGCCCTAAATCTTCAATTTTAGCCACATAATTTTCATCAAGTAAAATGGGTCATAGCCAAGAATCTAGTCGGGCCATTAAGGAAGGGCCGTGCCTATGTGTTGGCTTCATTGGGCTTTAGTCTGGGCAACCCCTATTCCACGCAATTCCAAAGGGTTTTATATTTTTAATTTGTTCAATATAATCTATATATGTTTTTTTAAGATTTTAATATAAAACTAAAGAGCATTATAATTTTTTACTTCGTTTTTTTTAATGTTTGGGTAAGTATCGATAAGCTTAAAGGAAATTTAAATAGGCTACATAATAATTTTAAAATAAAGTGATTTTGTGGTATTGAAAGAATGATATCAAATTATAAATATAAAATAAATCTAAAAAATATGTAATTTATATTAATAATAATAATGATTAAAAACATGAATATTTAATTGTTCAAGTTCAACCACATATCTTCAGTTAAATTAAATTTCTTATGAATGTATTGTGTGTGTGTGTGTGTCCGCGGTGTTTATTATTTGAACAATTAATGAATTTAGCATTTATCTTTACTAATACGCAATCATGTATTTTATTTTTGAAAATATATACTCTCTATGTTATGAAAAATAATACATCGACCCACAAATTTTTTTCTCACAAAATTTAACTCCCAAGACCGAATTCTCGGGTCCGCCCCTGCATAAAGGTGACACATCGTCCGAACACAATCGACATGCCTAATTAGTCCACACGAGAATTTTAGGAGATCATTGCAATAAGCTAGGCAAAGTGTAGCTAACATGTACTATTACTTACATATCATGCTCTCTTGTCACGTTTAATAGTCACAAAAGCAGCAAGATTAATTTACGGGAAATTGGGGATCAGTCCCCAGCCGTCTTTTTTTTTAGTGTTCAGTCCCTAGGTACTTTTTTAGTACCACATTTCCACATGAAGTGTACCACATTTCCACATGAAGTGTACCACAATTTGTATGACATAGTACCACAATTTTGTGGGTAGGGAGTAAACCCAAAGAAATATTTTGATCGGGGATTTTTCACCAACTTCCCCATTAATTTACTATTGAATGGTTAATTTATTTATTCGTTGGATCGTGGGAAAGATAATCATTTTAGCCACGAAAACCGTGAATTGGTTAGCTGCCATCTTATTGCATGCGTGTTGGTTTCCTCAACCTGTGATGTTGACATTAATGTGATTATGTGAAGAATATGTCTCGGATCTAACAAATTTATATTCGTTGGATGATTCGATCTAGTCCAAAAATAGAGTAAAAAGTAATATTTTTGTCATAATAATATTTTTAATAGATTGAGTAGAATAAGATATTTATCTTACAAACTCAGTTAGTAAAACGATCTCATATGAATTTTTGTGTGATGTTTGAATACACGTTACCTTCGTATAATTGTTAAGTTATCATATTATTCAAAAAAGCTATCCTCCGTACAAAAGTAAAGCGGTTTGAATAAGAATATTTACGTAATTTCTTTTTATACATGCATGTGTATAGATGTGCAAAAAAATCGGGAGTGATATTTTCAGTACATTGTTTTCTACAAGATGTTTATTTTCAAAATAAATAAAAGTGGTTAAATCAATATTTTTTGTTTGAATTAACCGATATGTTAATGTGAATATCTTATATTAAAAAACTGAGAGTGTTACTTCCCGTGTAGAATAGAATGAACTATGCATATTATATATGTATGTTAGTTTTATTATCAAAACTATGCATGCCTACACATGTACATACGATCGAAAAATTACTATACAAAATATTACTATATTTGTATATAATCTAACCTCGAAAGATAACAATAAATTTCATGTTCGATACAGTTATAAGGAAGATCTAAAGATACATAGGATAACTCCGATTCGTGATACAAAATTATAAATCAAATACTATAAGCTCTATCCCTATTCTATCTGTTCCACATGTTATATATGGAACATAAACAACAATTCCATAGGTTGAAGGGTTTGCTATAAAATAACGTACAAGGCATAGCAACTTATGTAAGGGCCAATGGAATTTCAAATTCTCAGCGTTCTCAAATCTCTCTAGGGAAAGATATACTCTTAATACATTGATGTGGGCAACATGTGGCGCATGTTTCGACTATAGCAGCGTAAAGTTCACACCGGCTCAACCACGGGTTCATACGTTCATACCATGGTCACCCCAACACTGTGTTGTTTAATTTAGTGAATTTGTTTGACATCTAGCTATGTGTAATCTGGTGGACATAGGTTTGCTGGACTGAACTAGTTTAAAACTTTATATATTCTTCGAGTTTACCTCTGCTTCGGTAGTTTTTGATTGACTTAATCAACAAAACTGCAAAAAAAATTATAAAAAAGTTGAATCTTACAAATTAACCAATCTTGGGGAAAAACATTAAACTATAGGAATTATAAATCGTGTGACAAAAAATATGCAAGTAAAACTACATAAGACTGGACAAAAAAAATTCATTAATTCAATCAGTAGCTAGGCGGCTTTCTTACTTTTCTTCCAAGCGACTGAAATTTCAAAAAGCTGGTGCATGCATCATATTTAGCTTAACAAATTCCCAACAGTCTAGCAAACAATATTAATTTGCGTTGGCAATGACATACACATTCTTGAACAAAAAAACGTGGACATAAAATGATGTCAAACCTCGCTTGATCTATTAATTGGTAAACATTAATAAATTTATAATTTCTTAAAAGCCTAAAAACTTCACTTAAATTAAACTCAAAATTCAATCATACATGCTGATAATCAGCCACCAATACTAGGTGAATACGAGGTTCAAGAACATACCTCTAGCAGCAACGCCTGGCTCGTGGGTTGGTACGACAAAGGATGAAATAACATAACTATTTTTTCACTCCAAATATTATAAACCTTGAGCCAAATGCGAGAAGATGAAGTTGTTGAATCTCAACGTTCGCACTACATGGTGCGTATGTATATCCATGTTGATCCTTCTTCTTCTAAAGCAAGAACCAAGAAATGAACAAAGAGACAATGCAAACATCGAATTTAAGACAAAAACTACATGTCTTCTCTTCTAAGCTTATTCAAAAGGGTTGTAATAAGAGCATCCCTTCTCTCAGCTCTAGCTTCTTCCATAATCCTCCTTTGTTCCTCCCTTTCCCTCCATCTTCTCTCCATCATTATCCTCTCATTCTCCAAAGCCTCCATTTTTTGCCTCCATTCGATCTCTTTCACCCTCCTCTCCTCCTCTCTTGCTTCATAAGCTTTGATCCACTGCATCTCCATTTCCATTTGCTGTTTCATGTAGCCCTCCATTATACCCTTTACCCCGTTTATTATTGAACTCACATTGCTAGAACTCGTTCCAGCCGCAGGGTTTCCTGTTTCTTTCCCTTTAAGGATCTTCTTCCTTCTTGTTCCCACGGCCTTCTCTCCTTCGCTTTCCTCGTTTTCGTCTTCCTCCTCGGACGAAGAATATTGGGCTGCCGAAGTCTTTTTTCTCTTCTTCGAAGTGCTGGCGGTGGCTCCGCCACCCTCAGCCTCCAGCCAAAGCATTCTTTGCATTCTTGCGGTGAATATGGTTTGCAGATCATTGAAAAATGGAAACTGTTGCCTCATCCCTTCTGCTTCCATCGCTTCGCATCCCTATGTATAAAAATAAATAAATAAATTAGAAAACTTGCAAGCTAAGCATCTTTTTTGGTACAATCTTATCCTATAACTATTATCCCATATGCTATAAGTTAATATATCGCAAAGTTCATTTATCTTAGTACATATAAGAATAATGAGATAAAGCTCGTATTAATAATTAGTTACTACACACCAGAAATGATTATGACCTTATCTATGGCGTATATATTAAAATATAATTAATATCTGTAATCTAATTATTTTTTTACAACAATATGCACACACATAAACATATTTGTGTATATACCTTATAGCGTGTGACAAGGTTTTTCCACTTGCATTTACACTGATCAGCGCTTCTGCTGTAACCCTTTTCTTTCATCCGGGTCGAGATGACTTCCCACAGAACCTTATTACGCTTGGTCTCCATGAAATTGGGGTCGAGATCTGCCCGAATAATCAGCAAATCCCTCGTTTCTAGAATACTCCATTGAGGAAACCTGTCTCCACTCGCCGTATCGATATTCATAGCTGCAGAATAAGGATTATGCAACTGCGAATGATCCATAAATAGAAAGATAATAAATCTTGGCTGGATATGAAGAACTGAAGGAAACAAGAAAAGGGTGGAAATGAGAACTTGGAAAAAGGGTTTTCTGATAATCGTCGTGCGGTATTAAATTTAAAAGGGGCAGTGTGAAAATATGGCGTGACAAATGGAAATCTTTTTCAAAGGAATATTTGGCTTAGGTGTCAAAGAAGAGAGCAGAAACCGAAACTCTTTTCCTTTTAGATCGTTCCTTTTTTCTCTTTTGCACAGTTTCTGTATTCCTTCTGTCTCATCCTTCTACGCGGAAACTGATTTTCCCTTTTCAAAATACATATTTATATGCTTTTTGTATTTATGTTTATTTACTTTGGTGTAAATATCTTTTTGGAGCGTACACATTTGTTCATATTGCGCGCGTTTCGCTGTCGCCATGCTGACCAGCTGGAAAAAACAAAGATTAGAGCGAAAGGGCGTTGTCTTTTGTTTTAAGCAGTCTTTTGCTTCCAAGTGGACGTTTTTAAACCTCAACAATTATTTTTCGTGCGTTTATTTTTTAATATATTGTTAAATTTTAGTATTAATTTGTTATTTTTGTTTAAATTATGTCTTTTCTTTTTCAACATGACAATGAAGTTGTTCTTATGTAATAATTATGATAAGAAAAATTTAAATTATCAAAATTCGAAAAATATATGACTAAATTTGTTGATATAGATTTATATAATAGCACTTATTTCTATTATATAATTATAAATATATATAATATATATAGTTTTTACTATTCTCTTTCATCAAGTCTCGAATCCAGCTCTACTTAATGTCACATTTTAGTGACAAAAATTGTGAATTATATGAGAGAACAATATGAATATAATATAATAGCCTTGTTTGAAAACTTCGAAAATAAAATATTACTTTTTTTATTTTTAAAAACAATGAAAAGGTTGGTAATTTATATATTCAAAGGTAAATTTTGAATTTATACCTAATTCGATTATTTTTGTCAAAATCTCCATGATTTGATTATTATTTTTTGCCCTTTAACTATAATTTTTCTTCATTACATATTCTTCTCGATGTATATCACTGCCTCCACTTTAGAATTTTTCTTAAGCTTTAAAACTTAACATGTTAAATAATTAATTGATTTGATGTATTTATTTTAAAAAATATGCACGCTTGATTTAGGCCATAAAGTTGCCTTTTACATGTGATTGTTACCCTAGTAGGATCGGCTCGTCAGACAATTTAAATGAATTAAGTTGAAATTTTTTCAACCCATTTAAATAAGGTAAGCCAACCAGCGCAGGTCACAAGCCTAAGTGGGTCAGCCTGTGGCATGCTTGGGTTGGTCTGTGGGTCTGGAAGGAAAATAAATTTTTTAATCATAGATTTATTGTGATATATGAATTTTTAAATGAAAGTTTTATTTTTTTTGTACTATTTACTTTGTAAAAAATGTAAACACGTGAAATCAATAATAGAATTTTTATTGATATTTGATAAATATATATTTATGAAATAAAATTTTTAATTAATTATAATATTTTTTATTTTTATTTTTTGTGGTGTGACTCGTTGGTCGGCTAGTCTAACTCGCAACCCACCTTGGGTTGGGGATTTCCAGTCTGTCGGGATGGTGGATTGTCCAGCCCGGTCATGGGTGTGGGCCTGTTTGACAGCTCTAGTTTCAAAAAGTCAGGTTCCGATGCTAGCACGTGCCTACAGTTATATGTTGGACTGATATATGAGCTTTCCGATAACGTCTTGTAAATTTACGCTTCATATGTTCATTATTGGGCATGAGAGGGTGTGTTAGTTGTCTCACGTCGATTGGATATAAATCCATATAAGTTGTGTATATGGACTTGAACAATCCTCCCTCCTTGAACTAATTTTTGGTATTGAATTAAATTCAAGTCACAATATTTTAACATTTGTAACAAATTTCGTACCCTTCTTTAAGAAAATAGCCTAAGCCTATATTTGTTGTTGTTGTTGTTGTTGTTTTTTACTTTTTACATTTCATTAGAAAAAAATCAGATTAAATTACAATCGTTTAACTTTCAAAAGTAAAGGTGCAAAGTAATGTAATGATAGGATTAGACTATGTGAAAATTGTCGCATCAATCCACCTTTTTTATTAATGATAGTAAATATACACCTTAATTAAATAATTAGAAAATGAATAATTTTAATTTGTTTCTTTTGGTGAGACAACGGATCAATAGATAATCTTCGCATTCATGCAAACCGTGTGCACATTATTGTCATAAAATGGAAAGCCTTCTTTTTTTTTTATTTCTTTATTTTGTTTATTAATCGGATGAAATTAAATTATTCTCTAAAGAATAATTCATAAAGTTTTTGGTTTAATTATATGAGGTTTAAGAGTGTTTCGCTACTACATGAAATCCAACTTTTTTTTTAATTTCCTAAATTATAGGATGAGGAGAGCTCGAATTTGAGCCAATTATATGAAGAAAATGGGAGAGATCACTTATGCCAAAGTTTTGTTTCACATGAAATACAACTTTCAATTAAAATTTTTGGAAAAATTTATGTCCCTGCGTCACATTAAGCGAATGACAGGATGTCAGAATAATTATTAAATTAATTAGCTGCAAATCCAATAAATTATCTAATGAGAAATATATATATAGAATAAATTATTTGATTATATATGTTTTATAGGCAAAGAATCAAAGAACCTGAGTGTGCATCATTTGGTTGGCAAGATCCTCCGGCGGATCCGGGTCCGAGGGGTTGAATTAAACGCGGCATTCTGTCGTGTCTCACGCGAGGGCGCCTACCATGCTATTCCACGTAGCTTTCATGCAGTGGATCCCGATATTTAAGCGTGGGACCCTATATATTTGTTTGCTGGCAAAGTTGAATTTGTATTATAATATAATTTTGGGATTATTTTATATTATATATAAATTATTTATTTATATGTGATGTGATCAGATACATTTAAAAAAAAATGTGAGAGATTTATATGAGTTAATGGTAATGAAAAACGAGAACAAATATTCTCAATTTAATATAAACTAACCTCAATTTTGATCTTCCTATTATTTTAATTATGTTCCCCATGTGTCATTAACATGAGATATCGACATTCCAAAAAAAAAAAAATTAAAATTATCAACAATTAAAAAAATCAAAATATTATCTAATCTTACAATATTAGAATCCCAAAACGAAAATTATAACTCTCTTTATTTGCTTGCTAACAAAGTTGACTTTATCACTCACGCTCCTTAATATTTGTTTTATGGAAAAACTATGCGAATTTGATATTTAGTTTTCATATTATTAAAAATTGCCAAAAACTTGTGTGAGACGGTCTCATGAGTCGTATTTGTGAGACAGATCTCTTATCTGGGTCATCCATGAAAAAATATTACCTTTTATGCTAAGATTATTACTTTTTATTATGAATATCGATAAGGTTGACCCGTCTCACAGATAAATATTCGTGAGACCGTCTCATAAGAGACCTATTCTATTAAATTTTAGCTTTAATTTGTTATTCGTGTATGTTTTATGATTAGGTTCAGATTTGTTGCTCATATATATCATGTTACACTAACGCTTCAAATGAAAAAAAAATGTCAAAAATTGAAAAATAAGAAATCATGACCCAAATTTCGCCCAAAGATGAAATGGATTAAAAGTTAAAAGTACAAATAAAATAAGAAATTAAAGAGCCTTAACACACAAAAATGGCAATGTTGAAAAGCCCTTAAGGGCATCTCCACTTCACGCTAGTTAATTTGATGCTTGGGTAGTTTGATGCTTCGGTTTCTCCAATGTAGCGCAGCTCCATTGCCCTCTGCCCACATTTGGCGCAGAGCTTCGCGCATAGGGCTTTTCCTTTTTTTAAATTTTTTTTTTGTTTTTTTAATTATAAATATTTATATTAAATAATAGTATAATATTTTATATATTATTTTAATAATTAGATAATATTTATTTTTTTATTTTAATAATCAGAAATGATTGTCAATGAGCATATCAGATTTCGAGAATTTCTCGTTCGATATAAAAAAATAAAAGACAAAGACGCTCATTATGCATTACGAAATGCTTTAATTGATCATTTATGGGATGAATATGGTCGTTCAAATGATTGAAATTGTATTTGTAATATGTTATTTAATTTAATGTCATGTATTAATTTTATTTCACCAATTTAAATTATTTATATTTCAATTCGTATAATATAGATTTCAGTAATATATTTAAAATAATTAAATTAATCATTTTTGTAATATTATCGCAATTATTAAAAATTTAATATTAAAAATATCCAATATAAAATGCAATTATAATTATATCACTAAATTTAAAAAAATATATTTAATAAATAATAAGATAAAAATTAACTAAATTAAATAAAAAAGAATATTCCGAGAATATTCTTTTTTTGAGTAAGATTTGAAGTAGATGTGTTGGAGATGAATATTGTATCTGGTGCCGAAACTGCACTATTTTAAAATTGAGTTGCTTTAAAATAGAATTTTGGGTTGGAGATGACCTAAACGTCTGCAAAATAAAAAGGAATTTATAAAGTTCAAAATTCAAAATCAAAGAGTCATAATTATGACAAAAAAGCGATGAAATGTGGAGTGTGCTTGCATGGCCGCAAGAGCCCCCACCATTGCCCCTATACCACAACTGTCTCTCGTGCCAGACCACCAAGTATATACTCGACTTTTCTTGCAAAGTAAACATGCTTTTATATTAGAGCGAATGCAAAGATTTGAACCAAGGATAGAATGTCGTATCTAGATACGTAACCGAACCGGATATGAAAGAAAAGTTCAAGGCTTGAAATCGGCATATATTTCAAGCTCGAGTTCTACTAGTTAGAGTTCAAGTTAGACTATAAATTTTCAGACATATTTGCGAGCTACTCGAAAATAAACGTGTGGAATATATTTATTTAATATATAATTATATTATATTAATAAAATATTAAATCTCGCGAACTACCATCGAACAAAATAATTTGGCTCGGAAAAAGTTCGAGCATGTTCAGGTGAGGCTCGAATTCGATGATTTCGATTACTAATCAAATATTTTTCGAGCCATGTCGAACATCTCATGACGTTGAGTTGTTGACTCGATCTATTGATCACCTTTTTTTTGCAAAGTCTGTAGAAATTTTATTTGCGTGGGACATTTACTAAAACAAAGTTTTTAAGTTATATTTGATTTTGCAATGGCCAAAACTCTGCTAGGATTTTCTTGACTGTTAAGCCTATAACTTTGTTCTATATTTCTTCGAGCATGCCCCCAGTATTTGTAAACCAATTCGATCAATTAATTATTTATCAACTGACTGAAAATGATTTAATTATTTTTAATGGAATTAAATAAAGTAGAAATAGAATGAGAACGTAAATGATGGAATATAAATATTTTTAACAACCAGATCATATTATAATTAAAATATTTAAATAATTATTATTTTGCCATTATTTGCTATTAATATCATTTTTTATTGTTATTATAATTATAACTGTTTTTATGCAATAATAATTATTAATATTTTGATTTTAAATCCAAATTCAGGGTTAAACGGTTTTAATTTGGGCTACGGGTCATCATATTGGACCCAAAGTATGTACTCTTAAAATGGGCTGGTCTTGGCCGTTGGGGTACTTGGAGAAAGTGGTTGGGGGTGTTGCTTGTGTGTGTGTGTGTGTGTTTTTTTTTTTTTTTTTTTTTGCAATCACAAGTTTTCATTATTAAGTCAAAGTTCGTGAAGTTATCATTACAAAATATGCATAAGTTATGGTTTTAGACTTCCGACTGAAATAATATTTGGGGGAAAAAATTGATTAAATACCTTAAAACAAATCAATTTCAATAGAATAAATCGATTAAACATATAAATAGATTAAACATAAAAATAAAAAACATGAGACCCTGCCGCGTTTTCAATTCACAGCTTACCATCAATGTTCGAATTCAGAATTTTGTTTGTTTTTATATAAATTAGTATTATCGCATATGTTATTTTATGTAATTAATAATTAAAATAGTGAAGTATGAATATTCGAATAATCACTTAAAATTATTGATATTATGTAATGAATTATTTAAATTTTAAATATTATTACAAAAATTTATTATAGAAAAATGTTTAAACCATTTGAGATAACATTCAGATCAGGATAACAATCTTCTGCCGTAAAATTGACTTCTTTACTATTGCGTTCGATATATTGACTGAGTGGAACTGTTAATATTAAAAAATTATCTATTATTATGTTTGTCAAAATTTTAAATAATAAATAAATATTTTTCAAAAATATAAATTCTTAACATAAATAATAACATCAATTTACGAACATTTAATATACCAAAAATTTACGAACATTTAATATACCAAAAATTCACTATGACATTTTTCCAACATTGGAACATACTGTTTTTCTAAAATGAATCCAACATGTTTTTGTTTTTTTAGTTGAAATCTAACATGTTTTAATGATAGGCTTTTGCATTGCTTTTAGTAAATTAATTCACCAAATAGAAAAAGGCAATAACTTGTCACATACTAACAAAAACTATAATTGAAAATGAGACATAATTCCAACATAAGAATTGGTAGCAAATAAAAAAGACAAAACCACGGAATCTTGTGTCTTACTCTAATTTCGGTAGCACGAAATATAGAAAATTGTGGCTATTTCTTTAGTTATTGTATACTCGTAGTATTCCTTTTTTTTAAATATCATATGGTGTGTGAGAGTTTTTCGCTATCACATGAGATCGAACCCGAACATTTTCTATATCGAGAGAAATTTATGTCCCTGCACCACAAATCAGATGACATACATATGATTCCTTGCAACTGAATACATATGTATATATATGATGCTAATAAGTACCGAGGCCGGCAACATCAGCAGATTAATTAGTAGAATTTATAAAGTGCATCAATGATTATGTCAATGTATTCTTCTCTCGTTCATTTATTTCAACGCACTAAGGATGGAAGTGATGGACAAGGAAACTAATTAGCCAATTAGTATGTTTTTGAATGATTTGATGGTCAAATTTCTATAAAATTTACAAACAAAATTTGATGAGTTTGGGTTGATGGCCCTTGATTTGCTTTTGTTGAATCCCATCTATATATGGTTCAAAATCTGGTAGAGAAAAGTGTATAATGAATGATTTAGTCTGTAGGGTCTTATATGGAATCTAGTCAGGCAAAGTCAGAAAGAAAGACAACACAGTCGGACTAGTTTATTTAAATTCAACTGTTCCATATTTCAAGACGAAAACACAATTAGCAACAAACAAAAATTATGTACAAAAACGAAGTTAGAACCAAGAAAATGCAGAAACACAGTCGGAATCAAAGTTAGATCTTCTTGAGTAAACTTATCACCGAAACAAAAATTACTAAAAACGAAAAAAAGATTTATATGATAAAATTTACTTAATGTCCATTTCCACCTAAAGCAATATTTCGTTCAAATCTGGCATTACAGAAAATACCTCAAATTGAGAACTTTCCTTATTTGATTTTGTAAGTTTGATATATATAATAAATTAATGTATCGTTTCAAAAAATGCTAGTTATGAAATGACTTGATTTCTTTTAATAAAATATACTGTCATCCATTTTTTTTTAATGAAAATACTAAATCCACACCCCCCCCTCCCCCTCTGTTCTGGAGATAAATAAATGAATCTGGAAGTGGGGTGAAATGCCAAAATTGCCCATAAAACACTTGTTTTTTCTTCTTTATTTATTCAAAACGTAACACACTCATCACATGTCGTCTTTTTTTCTTGACATGCTTTAATAAGGCGCATTCTGGAGCCGTTAAGTGAATTGGCAGAAATGCCCTTGCTTCCCCATTGCCTTGTACTTGCCAAGCTTTTCCTCTCGAGGGGTTCGAGTGTATTTAAGTTATATGAGGGCGAAAAGTAAAATTTGATGCAATTCCAGTTCGAGCCTTTTTTGACTCTGAACTGCACAATAGAAGAACGGTTGCTCCTTTTACACTGAGTCACACACAGTGAATTTCACCCTTTTTCTGTGTTAAAAATCACTCACATTTTGTTTACTGAGCTGAAATATGAGCTTTACTATCACAATTGTTTGGAATCACTGTCCAATGATGTGAAATTTAGATCTTTTTTTAACGGTTAGGGTTTCTGCTGTTTTTCAAAACCGTAGTTTAATTCGAAATCCCCGATTTGGATGGGGAACTGCTGCAGATCTCCAGCGGCTGTAGCCAGAGAAGACGTAAAGTCCTCCAATTTCTCCGGCCACGATCAAGGCCGGAAGGACAAGTCCTCGGGCAACATTAAGAAAACTATCACCGTTTTAAAGGATCTTAAGAAGGAGAACATTGAAGAAAAGTACTTGGTTGACAGAGAGCTCGGGCGTGGTGAATTCGGAGTTACTTATTTGTGCGTTGAACGGGATAGCAGGGAACTGTTGGCGTGTAAGTCGATTTCGAAGCGGAAGCTCCGGACAGCTGTGGATGTGGAGGATGTGAGGAGGGAGGTGGCGATAATGAAGCATTTGCCCAAAAATTCGAGCATTGTGAGCTTGAAGGAGGCGTGTGAGGATGAGAATGCTGTGCATTTGGTGATGGAGTTGTGTGAGGGAGGAGAGTTGTTTGATAGGATCGTGGCGCGTGGGCATTACACTGAGAGGGCTGCTGCTTCGGTGACGAGAACAATTGTTGAGGTCGTGCAGTTATGCCATAAGCATGGGGTGATTCACAGGGACTTGAAGCCGGAGAATTTTTTGTTTGCGAATAAGAAGGAGAATTCACCGCTTAAAGCCATTGATTTTGGTTTGTCAATCTTCTTCAAGCCAGGTGAATGAATGATTTTAGCTGCTTTCATCTTATGTTTGATAGAATGATTTACAAATAATAAGAAATCTTGTGGTATTAGCTGCGGATACATAGGAACTTATTATATTTCTTCTTTGATTAACTAACTATTCTAGATCACTTGTTGACATGGAAAAGCTGTATCTTCCTATCATCCTATGTATTTCTCTGTTTATAGAATTGGCCATCAGAAGATCCACCTCATAATTCATAAAAGTGAATTCATTGATCTAGTTATTGTAGTCTGACAGGGTTGTAGAAGATTCTGTACCTTGATCATATCTAGTGTACCTTAGTAAGGTTATAAGAGATACTGGTTGACCAAGTGTTTGAGTTGAATAATATGAATTAAAAGGATGGAAGAGAGGACAGTGTACTTATTGATTTTTTGTTAAATTCAAAAATGAGTTGGAATAGTTCAAATGTACTAGGTAAGGATAATTCTCTAGTCTGGAATCAAAGAATTTCACTATGTTATTTTTGTTTTCTTTTTCTGTGAATTGCACATGTTAGTCCTCTATGTCGTGCCTCATTTATCTCAATGTTGTGTGACTGCAAGTTAATGTGCTTCACTTCTACATTTGAAATCTAGTTTTTTTTTTAAACTTTAAATTAGCATCATGATGATAAATGTTCTAATTGTTACCACAGAAATTGAAGTGGTTAACCAAACGAAACTAGCTTTTTATATAGGATAGGGCATACTAACCTTTGTCCAATCTGTTCTTAAATGAAATATTCGACCTCAGTATCGTTCTTTTTTTCTGATTGATAGGGATGATATGATTTTCCCTTATCACATATTTTCTATTTATGTCCTTCAGGAATCAGTTAAGATAATGTTTTTGGTTGGCATCACAAAACGATGGCGTGTTTTTACATTATATTTTTGAAAATATGAGCTATAAGTAGTTGAAATTTCAAGTCCTAAATGAATTACCATCAAGAACTATGTTTTCACCCGTTCATATATTGCATATCTATTTTTTTCCATAGTGTGAGTATTCTTAGCTTTCGAAAACATTTCGTAAAGGACAACAATGATGAACCCACATTAATTATCTTCTTCTTTTTAGTTTAATTAAGTTTGTTATACTTCCTCGCTCCTTGATGATGAATCCTGTTAGTTTTACATTGTATAATTTTGCAACTTCCAATCTTCCATTATCATCCTTCGCTGATCTATATAAATTTGTAACTTATGGAATGACCCGGCCTTCTGGCTTTCACCGACCAAGCGGTTTCACCTTTTCTCAAATTGTCATGCTATAATCTAAATAAATAGGTCAGAGAATCCTCTGGTTAGGATTATAAGGAATTCAATCTACCTGCTTCATTATATAAACCTGTTGCTTTTAAAGATGCTTTATGGTTGGTGAATACCTTTTGTGGTATATAAATATGTGTAATTGATTCCATTGTGCAGATTGATGTTTCTTCAGATTCTGATTCCAGAGATGCTGGATATGTATCTATCGTTATCAATATGTTTCTCGTAACTTATGAATGATAGTATGTTATTCAATGGAATCAACTTACCGTAGACCTTGTATTTTAGGTGAAAGGTTCTCTGAAATTGTGGGGAGCCCTTATTATATGGCTCCAGAGGTGCTTAAGAGAAACTATGGACCAGAAATAGATATATGGAGTGCGGGTGTGATTCTGTATATCTTACTGTGTGGAGTTCCTCCATTCTGGGCTGGTAACTGTCATCAACTTATTTTACTCCTCTTTTCTCTCTGAGTCAGTTTTCATTCCCCACACCTGCTAGTTCTATAGGACTTGTTTTGCAAGAGTGGTTGTCATTTGCCCATAATGTGTCCTGTTTTATCGGGCAGAGCATGTTTTCAACTTTATTAATAAGCTTGAAAACTGCTTTCCGTTACACAGAATCTGAACAAGGTGTTGCTCAGGCCATCATACGCGGGAAAATAGACTTTGAACGTGAACCGTGGCCAAGTATCTCAGATGGTGCCAAGAGCCTTGTCAAACAAATGCTGGAGCCAGATCCTAAACTTCGATTGACGGCCAAACAAGTTCTTGGTATGTTAAATTTTTACATAAACACTGTTACTTTATTGCATTGAATTCGTGAAATGGTAAAATTGTTGCATTTTCTAACTTCCATTTCAAAGCATTTTTTTGTTACATTTGAAAGTTATTTACTGAGGTTTATTGACATATGTGTTGTTTGAGATTATCGTCTAACATGAGATTTAGCGATATATTTGAAGATCATAAAATAGAACTGTGTATGCTGTTGTATGGTTGCTATACAAGTGAGAAGGCAATATGTAGAACACTGCAGTTTGTAAATGTCGAATGAACTGAGATGTGAATCGACTTTTAATTCTTCATCAGTTATATATTCTGAACAAACATGAAAGATTACATCATTGTTCAATAAATGTAGAATATGCGATCATATGGTTTTCTATAAGTTGTTTTTTACACATTCGTACCTCCATTTACAAATTGAATAGTCAGATGGCTGTTTTTTTGTGAATTTCATGCATTCAAATGAGACGGACGTGATAAATATGAAAGAATATAATCTGTAAGAATTGCTATGACTGCACTGTCTTTTTTACTTGAAGAAGTCAGGTTCCTTAGATGGCTATGCAATCTTGCAAATCTGTTATTCATAATCTCATGTGGTTTCAGGATGAACAGGACTTTGTTTGAACATTCAATTTGATCGTTTTTGCAAATTTATATTCACAGAACATTCTTGGCTCCAAAATGCAAAAAAGGCTCCAAATGTTCCTCTTGGTGATATTGTCAAGTCAAGACTGAAGCAGTTCTCATTAATGAATAGATTCAAGAGGAAGGCTCTTAGGGTTGGTTATGATCTTATTAGTGACATAGTATCTTCTGCAATTGTTTCTTTTATGAAAATTTTGTGATCATGAATCTTTGATTAGGTAATTGCTGATTTCTTGTCTAATGAAGAAGCTGAGGGCATCAAAGAGATGTTTGCTAAGATAGACACTGATAATGATGGCATTGTTTCATCAGAAGAACTGAAGGCTGGATTACTGAAATTCAATTCACAGCTTGCTGAGTCTGACGTACAGATGCTCCTTGAAGCTGTAAGTTTGATGCTTAATAAACCATTAAAAATGCATAAACCACTAAAATGCATAGAGCTCTCACCTCTCATATTGATAAGTTCACATTCTTTGCTTTGACTATTATTACAAAGTTTACGCATACAACTCCATGAGAAGGAATGAAAGTTTCTATTCACGATCTAAGTAATTTACGTTGTAATGCAAGATGAGAGGTAATCCTGGTGGAAGGTTAGCCATACCATTGACCGAGTTTGTGTTGGGTGCAGGGGTATGTTTGGCTATGTATTTGTCGTTATTATAATTGTATGCTTATTATTTCTACTTCTTCTTGATGTAGAAGTTATATTAGCTGTTGTAGTGGCAGCAGTAGAGTTATCTGGAAAGAGGTGGTGCTACAGTCATAAAATATTCACTAGTTCAACAGTACAGTATATGGATGCTTTGGGATTGTATGTGAGCTACAGATGTTGTCAGAATGTCCTGAAAACTAAATATTGTAAAGTAGATCAGCCACTTGAGCTGTCACTTTGGGAGGTTTCACATTACGAGGTTCCTGGTTTCAGGGACTGGAGGCTGAGCTGACAGATAGGAATGAGTTCGATGGTTTTGGATTGTACTGGTTTGGATCAGGGATAAAAGCTCTGAATCAGATCTTAGTTAACTCGATTTTGTTCCTCTGGCTGAAAATTAAATAAATCTTCAATAACCAAAGTCTTATTTTAATCTGTGCAAAACCAAGAGTTGTTGCAATGTGGTGCATGAAATTTTTTAATTAATTTTTTCAACCGTAGAGTATTTGAAGTTATTCCTTATTTGACACCCAGTGGGAAATCTTATATCATTTCTCCCTGACAGGGTGATGTAAATGGTAAAGGTACCTTGGATTATGGGGAATTTCTTTTCATTTCACTCCATGTCCAGAGGATGGCCAATGATGAACATCTTCGCAAGGCATTCTCTTATTTTGACAAAAACAGTAACGGCTACATTGAGCCTGATGAGCTGCGAGATGCATTGATGGAAGATGGAGTAGAGGATTGTACAGATGTGGCAAATGACATTTTCCAGGAGGTTGACACAGACAAGGTGAGAACTAAATCTGTAGCATCTATTTATTGTACAATTCGAATATATTCTCATAATTTATGATAAAATATTCAGGATGGGCTTATTAGCTATGATGAATTTGTGGCTATGATGAAAACTGGGACTGATTGGAGAAAAGCTTCTCGTCATTACTCTAGAGGGAGGTTCAATAGTCTGAGCATAAAGTTGATGATGGATGGTTCTATTAACTTGGGTGAGTAAATAAATATACACGATGGACTGTTTTCTTCATTTGTATGAATAACTGAGTTGTTGCCCACGTGTATTGAAGTACCTTCTTTATAATTATTTGTGACCTTCCTGAGGTTCGAATTGATTGGTGGCTTTGTAAGGCTTGTAGATGGGGCACGTAGATGTGATTAGCCTCTTCACGGTGTCAATTTTAGTAAAGCATGAAGCGTTGTGGCTTATTGAATGTGTTCGATTCTTTTCTCGTCTCCACCAACAACTCGAATCTTTCACCGCTGACATAATGAATCAGACATTTTGTACTATTGTTTCATATCGGTTTCTAACAGAGCCCTTGAATCTTTCTATGATTTTGTTTTCGAGGTTCGGATATGGCTGGGTGAATGCAAATATATGCTTGAAATCTGAGAATTTGTGGTTCTGGAACAAAGATTGTTCTTTCTTTTAATTGAGTTGGTTGAAACTTATGCTGTATTGAGCAATCTATACAAAACGTTTATCCCAATTTGAGTGATTCGTTTCTTACTTGTCTGGGGGTGAAGCTTTTGAGACGAGCAGAGTGACTCGTCCGGAAAAATTTCACCTTTGTTTTAAGTTTCATAATTCGTATATATTGTGCCTGTACCAAACAATTGAGTCACTTTTTTTAAAAAAAATTGAAAATAAAAAAAAAAATCCAGATGATTATAGATTTGTTTGGAGCATTGGAGAGCACAATCTCCTAGATTACAAAAGCATGTAATCTCTTATAAATAATATTTTTTTAATAAGTATATCATTATTAAATGATAATTTCCGTGATCCTTGAAAAATAAAGAAAAAATAACTAAATCAAATTAAAAGTATAAATTTATGGGCAAATTACAAAAACTTTTGAAAGAAAATTTTAACAAAAACACTAAGTATCGAAAAAATAAAAATCAATGGAACTATTGTGCATTACATAAATATCTATTATACATCAAATAATTGCAAATACATGCCATGCAGTTGGTGGTAAATAAGTATAACTAAATTTTGCAATTTAAAACCTTTTTAGAAAGAAAAACTAGTCAAATGAAGCATGTATTTCAGTATTAGTTATTTTCAGTGAAACATGTATCACTAGATTTTGTATTTTCTGATTTTCACTAGCGTCTATAAGTTTTTTTCCCCTAATTTTGTTGCAACAAAAGAGTGGATTATTGTCATATTTTTATTTGTTATGCGTAATGCAAATAAAATAATGACCGAATTTTGATTTTAGTCATCTAATTCGACAAAATCCTTTCTTAATCTAAAAACTTAAGAATTTTTTGTAATTTTATTTGTTTATTGTTGGAGTGTTAAAGTGACATCAAATAATCAAAATTTGATTGCAATTCAACAATGATCATCAGATGCATAAACTACATAGGGTGACAGCACACTAATGATCAATTTCATGTCATCACTGTTGGACTTAGAGCATTTGGCCTATTGGGCTTATTCTTTTTGAATGAGAAATTGGACAAGCAAAACCTAGATAAGTGGATAGTAAGTGGGAAATGTCCCACATATGAAAATAATCATAGCATTGGTTAGTTTATATTGAGTTACACTTTGTGAAAGTATAAGAAAGATTGGTTCTCGTGCACGCCTGCGCAGGGGTACAAATCTTGTGCCTGATTTGCAATGGAAAAAGGTTTGACTTGTGTGCAAGCGTACGAGCGCGATCTGTGTGCGTTGAATGTCGGACTGATCAAAACAAAATTTTCCACCAAAGTTCACCTGGATTTTGCTATTTTTTATTTTCGAAAATTCTATTATGGATGACCTTCCAAAAGGCTAAAATTACGAAGACGTAAAATTCTTACATTACAATTGAAATTTGAATAATTAGAAGATAAGAAAACAAAATAAAGCAAATTTCACGAAGTGATATACAGATTTTAACAAAAAACAATATTCATCAATCCAGTAAATCTGGAAAAAAGCACTAAAAACAACTTTTAAGAATTTATATATTCTTTGAAGAAAAAAAGCACCTTTCTATGCAGTAGGTATAATCTTTCTCCAATCTCCCTTTCATCACAACCGATGAGCCTTTTAAGATTCTAAGGACTCCACGTTCTATCTTGCAACAAAAACCATGAGAATCAAGCATTCACAAGATACCAAATTCCTCTTGAAATCTGATACATGTCACACATCTTTTAGGATTCTTTACATTCTATTCGCACGTTTCAATCTAACAGATACAATGCCAATCACGTTACAGTCTTTGTTGTTGCCAAGTAACATATGGCTTTCTTCACAAGTCCTAAATGACAAGAACCATTCTCTATGTGTGCACATGTGGAAAGAACATCCCAAGTCAAGATTCCTTTCAATCACTCGGAGAACTTCCGGACCTTGATCTCCTTCAGGCACTGTATCATCATTTCCATTATTATTCTGCTTGTCATGGAATTGTTTCCTGTCTGGGCAATCTCTCTTCAAGTGTTCCTCCTTTTTACACAATAAACATTTTATTTTCTCTTCGTATTTAGATCTCGAGACCTTTCTTGACTAGAAATCTCGTTTTTCAGTCCTTCAACTAATTAACGATTTAATTTAGAATCGAGATTTTCGTGTTTGAATCTTGATTCCCTTCCTTCTTCTTCTTCTTCAATTCCTTAGAAATTTGGGCTGGTTGGACTTCTTCTAATTTCAAAGAATACCAGCTGCCAAATATGAGAGAATTGGATATATTCTCAAGCTCGCTGGACTTCTAATGTACAGATTCTCCAATTTCCACCAAACCGCCACTACAAAAAAAATGATTTTCCGCAGCACGTCATCAATGCACGCTGCGAATATTACTTTTAACGGCGTGCACTCATATGTGCGCTGTTGATATTATTGCAGTTGACAGTATTAACGGCGTGCATTAAAAGCACGCTGCGGATAAGTAATATCGTCAGCGTGCGTTTATGTGTGCCGTTAAAAAATTATATAAACGACAGCGTGTATGTAAAAGTGCGCCGTTAATATTTAGCGACGGTTTTTTGAAAACCGACGCAATATTTATATTAGCGACGGTTTTTTTAAAACCGTTGCTATATTAGCGACGGTTAGCGACGGTTCAATACAATCGTCGCAAAATTCAAATTAGCGACGGTTATATTATAACCGTCTCTAAAAGCGACGGTATAAGTACGTCGCTCTTAGCCCATTAGCGACAATTTAATTCTGAACCCGTTGGACCCGCAAATTTTGTTTAATTTTTTTTTAAAAAAAATTATAATTTTTAATGGTAGTCATTACACAATAA
>NC_133307.1:26395922-26397519 GCF_012295235.1 Primulina huaijiensis
TATATATATATGCCACACGGAGTTCATTTGATGAGTATCATATTCGAATTGTTAGGAAATAATGACATATCTATTGATGGTATCATATCCCTTTACAACACTAAAAAAATACATATTATAAAAATACCTCGTTATTGCCTTGTTTTTTTTATGATTCAATACGCACTGATTATTATAAAACCACACATATTATATAGTCATTTTTCTATTCTCAAATCAAATATTATTACGTAATGTCTATAACCCAAAACATAAAGATTACGATAATTTTGTTATATATTATTAGCTTTATGTATTATGGAATGGATTTTTTTTTAAAAGTCATACAAATAGATTACAATATTGTGTACACTGAATTGAATGCTGTTTGACAAAATCAAAAGTGCGTAATTATACTATTCTTATAATTTGCTAAAGAGATTAAAAAATAATCATTATTTTAATAAATGTCACGAAAAATCAAAATTCAATTTGACCACATATATGGCTGTTTATTTATTTATTTTTTTATCAAGAAGAAATTGTTATTAAACCAAATCCTGAGTAATTACACTTGGAATCAGATTAGGCGAATCAGTAACTCGAATTACAAGACCTCTCTAGTAAGCGCATGTGCCGTATGGTTCGCTGATTTATATGCAAAATTTAAAATACAAGATGAAATATCTCTGATAAGGTTTTACAATAGTTGACGATTAAGCTTAAATACGAAGAGTCTGACTCCAACGTATTCAACAACTCAATAACTATCTAGGCAACAGATTCAAGTATGACATGATCAACGTTCAAATCTTTAAGCCAACTTAACGCTTTTCGAGTGCTCAAAGCTTCTGCAATCGTTGGAATGAAATTACGTACCAGCCAAAAGAACATAGAATGCCGATGCCATGAGAATTATGAATGCAGCCACAATCAAACAGCTGCATTTATTTATAACATATCAGTGAAGGATGGATTTTTTTTTCCCTTTTTTTCATGTCAACACGCGTTGTGTCCCTTACATAGCACGGGGTCATTACTCATTATTTAAGCGAATAATACTCAAATTTTAATTAATAAAACTTAGTTCTTAATGAATAAATTCGAAATTTAAAAGGATTTATCAAGAAAATAAATACCCATTAGTTTACTTAAAATTATCAATTAATAATTAAAAAGTATCAATTTTGTTTAAAGGGCAAACTAATTAGATATAAAATTTTCTAATTTAAAAATTCCTTTTTAAATAAAATTTTTTAAGCGACTTTAATGAACATATAAAAAAGTGACATTTTGCCAAGAGAAAATGAAAACAAAACTATATTGTAAAAAATACATTTTCTACCCTTTTTAATTAAACCACACTTTACATCCGAATACAACTTTTTCAAAGCTTATATTGCAACAATTTTTGGTCCGATTTGTATATGATCAGTAAAAACGCATTCTAATTCAAGATATATATATTTTTATATAATTTCAATTAGAATTACATAATCTCAAATANGCTCTTAGCCCATTAGCGACAATTTAATTCTGAACCCGTTGGACCCGCAAATTTTGTTTAATTTTTTTTTAAAAAAAATTATAATTTTTAATGGTAGTCATTACACAATAA
>NC_133307.1:26398783-26421305 GCF_012295235.1 Primulina huaijiensis
TATATATGTTTCTCCCATCGCCGTTACCCACTGCCACTTCTCTCTCTCTCTGTGTTTCTCACACACAACACACAGTAAACGAAGAAGATGAACCGCTTGGTGAGCTGGCCCGAACCAGTCATCCGTGTTCAACATCTTTCAGACAGTGGGATCCAGATCATACCCGAAAGATACGTGAAGAAACCTCAAGAAAGACCCAATTTTGTCGAGCCAGTCTCTGGCAAAATTCACATCGAGATTCCTGTGATCGACATGAATGATCTGTACTCAGATGACAAGTCGCTCCGCTGGAAAACGGCCGCCCTTGTTGGCTACGCGTGCCGCAAGTGGGGATTCTTCCAGGTGGTGAATCATGGCGTGAGCCAAGAGCTGATGGCACGGACGCAGGAGGCGTGGCGTGAGTTCTTTAAGCTGCCGATGGAGGAGAAGCAGAAGCTCGCGAATTCGCCGAGCACGTACGAGGGCTACGGCAGCCGCATCGGGGTGGAGAAAGGGATATCTTTGGATTGGAGTGATTATTTCTTCCTCCATTATCTTCCTTCAGGGCTGAGGGATCAAAACAAGTGGCCTAGTCTCCCTATTTCTTGCAGGTATTAAGAAGTTTAACTTGATCTCAAATTATATTTCATTAATTAATCCATCGCATTAAAGGAAAAATTAGTCTTTTGTTGAAATAATTAGTTGGTCTTTTTTTTTTAACCTTTTTTATATTTTGACTGTTCGTGTAAAGTTGGATACTTCAACAATATTTTCATCAGTAACATTTTAAAATGAAAAAAAAAAGATTAACTTATTCCACTGAAACCAATATTTTAACCAAAATCCTAAATAGGACAACTTATGAACGGTTATGATAATTTCTCCTCTGAAATTTTAAATGATTGTAGGGAATTGGTGGGAGAGTACTGTAGAGAAGTGGTTAAACTTGGAGGAAAGTTGATGAAGATTTTGTCGGCTAATCTTGGGTTAAGAGAAGACTATTTTCATGAAGCCTTTGGAGGAGAAGACATGAGCGCATGCATGAGGGTGAACTATTACCCGAAATGCCCTCAACCGGATCTCACATTGGGCCTGTCGCCCCATTCGGATCCCGGTGGAATCACCCTTTTATTACCCGATAACGATGTGTCGGGCCTCCAAGTCCGACATGCTGATAAGTGGGTCACCGTCAAGCCCGTTTCTAATGCCTTCATCGTCAACTTGGGAGATCAACTTCAGGTCCTCTGATGATTTTTTATTTTTATGTATATATTATAAAAAAACACACACAAACACACACTAAGAGATTGCTATCACGACAGATTTTTATGTCTCTAGGTATCAGGCATGCAACTACCATCACAGCTAACATTAATGGAGTCTTAAACAAACAGCCGCAAAATCAAGATTTTTCAGAGATACGAAATTAAAATTCTTACTATTTACGTGCATATATTTACCAAGAAAATGATTTTTTTTATATATTAACTTGTCTAATTTTGAGTTTTAATCCACCAACTTTTCGAAATTTGGTTTTTGTATATTAAATAATTTTCTGCTATTTTGGTCAAATTGTTGACGTGATATCTGACGAGTCTACAATTTTAGACGCCGTGTCAGTATTTTTCGATGTCGCATCAGCATTCTCTTGTGCCACATCAGCAATTGGACGAAATCAACAAAAAATTACAAGTTAACGTAGCAAAACCAAAATTTAAAAATTTAGTGTATTAACCTGTACGCCCCTTCGGCTCCATCAATATGATGTATCTAAGGAAGCTGATCAGCTAAATAACTTGTAAGATGCAGTGAAATATTAGTAACTGTCTATATATACTTAGTGAGCATGCCAAAACATGACAACATCTAGAAGTATCTATATCGATCTGATTAGAAGAATATCAAATTATACAGATAATGAGCAACGCGAACTACAAAAGTGTGGAGCATAGAGTGGTGGTGAATGCCGAGAAAGATAGACTATCACTTGCTTTGTTCTACAATCCAAGGGGTGATATATTGATCGAGCCGGCCGAACAGCTCCGGACCGAAGAACGACACCCTCGGCTATACCCGCCTATGACCTTCGATGAGTACAGACTCTACGTTAGGACCAAGGGTCTTCGTGGGAAATCCCAAGTTGAATCTCTCATCAACTCGCCTTGATAGTGAATTTAATAATATGACATAATTATTAGTAAGAATTTTACTGTTAGTGTGATTATTATATATATATATATATATATATATTTTTTTTGAGTGGAAAATGTTAATGTAATTCTAGAAATGTTTGTGTGTGTTATTAATAGTTTTATGTATAGTATTTGATCAGTATTATTTGGTGTCGAATGTTTCTCCTAAATAACGTGTCATTACGTATTTGATTTGGAATTTGCTAAATCAATTCCAGCAGAAATTATTTCGTTTCTTTTCTTTTAAATCAGTCATATAAGATTAGATTGGATTAGATCAGATGTTTGTAGACAAAACGTTTAAAAGAATATTTTATTTTAATAACAAAACGTTTAAATGAATAAAATATTTTATAAAATATGAATATCAAACACCTGTAATGGATAAGACAACAGCAGCAACTAATGCTTGTCGGGCTTGCGTGTTGCACTAGTTAATGTGCCCAACTCCCCGATATATTTTACTCGCACGTTTTTATTTTTGTGGACAGCAGAAAACGGCGCCGTCATACAGGTGGAAAACATTTTGACCTTATCCATCAATCCGGCCAAATTGCGTCTTCCCCTACACAAAATATACATTTTGGTTTATTAAAAATACATGATATATTATTTATAAATATTTTTAATGGATCGACTTTTCAAAATGAAACAATGACGTAATTAACGACGTAGAAATATGCTAAAATAATGAGAAATGACTACATAAAAATGATACAATTATAAGACACCAGAATAGAAACGAGAATAAGACTGCAATAAAAGAAAATTTCAAAAACCAAGTGTTAAAGTTTACAAATGATCTAATTATAGAGAAAACAGATGACCCAACTATGGTCAGTTCAACACATAACGATGAAACTTCAGCGCTTATATCATTTTGAGATTGAGATTTAAAACTAACTCAACTCCAAAAACTAGTTCAAGAGAGAAAATTATTAAAATGTATGTATACAACTCCCAAAAATTTTATCCAAGTCACACTTTGATAAGACAAGAACTTTGGTTTATGCAATCGAACATCAAGCCATTGCCTATGATGAAACAAGAATCAAAAGTAACAGTGAATAAACATCGACCCAATAAGCAACTACTCATGAAAGTACGAACATCGGAATCAAATGACAAAACACCAGTGTGTATTAATGTTAATCAATGCTTGAGGGCATTAAAGTAATATTCTTGGTATAATCTGTCATGCTATAAAATATCAGATTTGCCCCCAACATCATTTTTTTTAATCGCATATTAGTATTAATGATTGCAATATCTTTAATCAATTATTTTTCTCAACTATCATATATATGATAATCAACATTTAATTTATTTATCCAACATTTTTAAATGTAAAATATCATAATTACATCATATTTGAACATCTTTATTTTGTAAAATAAAAATAAAAATAAAAATAAACCAATTATTTGCAAAAATAAAAATATATTACGCATAAACAACACATGATTACCACATAGTATATTATACGCAAGAATCGTATATGCGTCAATACCAGTGGTTAATAATAAATTCGCAACAACAGAATATATAATAAATTAAAGGAATTAGAGGGGGGAAAAGGACGTGGATTTAAAATCCATAACCTCTCTCTTCGGAAGCACTACTATTAGTGGAAGAAATATTGCTCTTTTGTCTTCACAAACCGGAAGATTTTAGTTTGATTCGATCCTAGCGTTAGGACACTGCCCTAAATGCATATCAGTTGTCATATTTTAGGTTACAATTTACAAATGGGTTTTCAACCAAAGAAATCTTCTGGGTGGTGATTAGGTACTTTCCATCTCTCTTAAATACGCCGAGACTTTTCATCGATGATAAAGACGAGGTCTGAGGGTATATATGACACCTCGTGGCTCGTTTCCCTTTTCCGGAAAAGTAATCTGATGCCCCGAGATGTTCCGGGTCATGGATAGGCCCCGGGATTTCTTGGGCCATAAAGCATACCCATGAATAGTGCCCAGATCAGGATGTTATGCTCTCAGGTCGATAGCATGGCAAGACGGGTTAATGAACCGGGTCATATGATTGCTCGAGACGAGGAGAACATAATTCAGAAAGATCATAAAATGAGCAATTAGTCAGTACATCAAGTCATTGGGCCACCCGGGGACATGGTTTCCTCAAGACGTGTAATGTCCGAGCTCTTCTATAATTGCCCGAGAAGCCTTCTGATCGATCATCTCGATATAAGCAAAGCATTTAATGGCGCCGACTTGATAGATCATGCCTAGCCGACCTACCTCTGACAATAACATAAATGGTTGACAAAATTAAGTGGGCCGGATGTGACTAGTATGCGATTTGACATGTCAGAATATAGGGTATAATCAGTCACCCTATTATAATTAATGATCCACACCAGGAACGAGGTCATCATTGCCATTTCTACTATAAATATCAAGTGTTTTCTTTGCATTTATTCTCCATTCAGATATTAACTCACACATTGAATGCTCTCATTTATGTTGCATCTTACCCTTGATATTTCATTGGACAGTTGTAATTCAGTTGTATGAATTTTTCTACTTGGGTTCCCTGTTAATCGGCGGAAATTCTTTTTAAGTCCTAACGTCCGACTCATATTTCCCTTTATATTCTGATAGTATATCCGGTGGAGCACTCGACCCGGCTCATCCATTTCACCCGGGTTGCATCATAATCTTTGTTCCATTTTTTCACCCAGACTTGATTGCAATGGTGAGAATTTCCTCCACAGTGGTTGGCATGCACCAGAATATATAGATCAATCAGATCTAGAAGAAAAAAAGTTTACGTAAAAAAAAACCGCAATTAAAAAATATTTACGAAACCAGCCACACATGAAAATTCATTTTGAATTTATGCAAAAACTGCCAAACCGTATTACCATGATCACCTTTAATTAGAGGTCTAAATTCTAAAATTACCAAAGTTATATAAGAGCATCCCTAATGAGAGCTCCCATCGGAGTGAGCTGTCAACGTGGCCGAGGGGCTGTGGGAGGGAGCTCTCTTTGCGCGCTGCTAACATCATTAAATAATAATATAAAATAATAAATTTAAAATTAAAATATTATAAAAATATATTCTATATAATTGTTTTTTTAAATATATTATTAAATAAAATATAAGGAGCAATAACCTATTTTTTGCTTTAGCAAGGAATTTGTGTATCATACTTGTATACGATCATTGAAAGATTAATTTGTTAATTATGAAAAAAAATTAATTATTTTATGCTTCTTATATAAATTATTTGTTTAATTGGTTGCTTAATATTGTTGAACTTATATTTTAAAATTTTTAAAAATTGTTTTTAATTGATATCATAAATAAGGAAAATTGTTATTAATTAAGATATTTGAATTGGGTCTAAAAAAAAATTGTTGGAAGCTTTTTATATTTTAGTTTTTTTTTTATGTGACAGAGTAGAGAACATGTAAAAGTTTGGAATGATATTGAAGGGAAGCATGCCCTATGTTGCTTTGTATTATATAAATAAAGAAATAAAATAAGATTTTTAAATGCGTTTCTACAAATTCTCCCCGCCCCAAAACAAGACGAGCTAAAGATAAGATTCGCGATCGCTAAAACAAGCACTGAAAGCATATCCTACAATGGAAATCCAATTGAGACACCGCCACCCACCACCCAACCACCTCCGCCGTCCGTTATCCGCCGCCGTCGCACTGCGCTCAGCTTCTCTAACAGTCAACTCCGTCTTAGGCGGGAGAGCCCAGGAGCTCATCCAATCAGGCGCTGTCAGCCCCATAGCGCCGAAGGACGCATCCTCGGCCATTGAATCCCACGGCTACGCACTGCTCGACGTAAGGCCGCAGTGGGAGCGGGAGAGGGCCCGTGTCTCAGGCTCCCTGCACGTGCCACTCTTCGTGGAGGACAAGGATAACAGCCCTCTCACGTTGTTGAAGAAATGGGTGCATTTCGGGTACATCGGGCTGTGGACTGGGCAGTATTTCACGATGATGAATCCGGGATTCCTTGAGCAGGTGGAGGAGATTGTTCCTGATAAGAATGGCAAGATTCTTGTGGCCTGTGGAGAGGGATTAAGGTAATGAAATTATTGTATAATTTGGGATAATGCATGGCATTTTAATTTCAATTTTGTAGATAAATTTTTGAAAATGTGTTGGGTTTTTTGAATCAAGATGTTTTTTTTTAAAAATACTAATTTTATACTTTTAGCTCTCAGATAAAAATTTAATGAACGATGGATTATTTACGGAAATTGTAATTTGGGATTAATTAATAGAATGTTTTTAATTAACATTTTACTAACAGTTTCTATACTGCGGAAAGAGTATATAAAAAAATTATTCAGTATAATTTTTTTATAGTGTTTGTAAAATATCAAGATGAGTTGTGTGCTATAAACTATTTTTAATATCAATATTTTTAAGCCCGGTTGACTAATTTGATCTGAATATTCTTATATTTAAAATAACTTATAAATCAGCTAATAAAACATTGTGATTTTTAAGGTCTTTAAAATAAATTTAAAGAAACAGTCTCGAAATATGTTGGCCTATCAGAAGAACCGATATTTTTCATCAGAAAAAAATAAAATCCAATGTCGAAAATAGTAAACTTGCATACGCATGCAATTTAACTCCATTCTCTTTGGATGGATGAACAAGTAAATTTTGTAGGTCTGCGTTGGCCGCTTCAAAACTGCACGAAAAAGGATACAAGAACTTGGCGTGGTTGTCTGGAGGTTTCAACCGTGCGACGGACATCGACTTCCGAAAAGTCGAAGGAACTGAGAAGCTGCAATATGCCACCATTGGGGGTGCATCCTATATCTTCCTCAAGCTGCTTACTGCATTACAATCTGTGGGCAATGTAAAGAACTAATGATCGAGTCAAATTCTTAATGATTTGCGTCCTCCTGTAGACCACCGTAACAGACTATTATGAAAATAGCTCAATCTTTTTGGTAGGTTGATCATGATTTCAAGAAGATCTATTGTTACGTCTACAATTGATGCATGGTGGAATCAAAATCCAACTTTACGTTTGGTATGATTTTTGTTCCAATCAAGTTATGATTCGAACCGATTTGAGTAGTTTTTTTTAAAAAATAACGGTGAAATAAATAATAATACGACTCATGAGGCAATCGTTTAATAAATTATATCATGAAATATTTTCAGTGTCTAACTGTTTAGTAAAAAAAAAAAGGAAGAAATGATCTGATTAAATTTAATTTATTTAAATTAAGTAGCTTAAATCATATAAATTGAGTTATTTATGTAACTTCACAATTCCGATTATGATTATGATTTGTTATATAAGTTAGAAATTAACCACAAGTACTGTTAATCGTTGGAGTAATTTTTACTACTTTTAGGTCTTCGGGGACTGCTGCATCAACATTTTTCTGCTTCTTTCTCTTAATTTCCGCCGTTGCTAGGGCAATGATGCTCGCCATGAAAATAATTTTCATTACGATCTATCTATCTTTTGAAGGGATCAATCTATGCTACACCAAGTGTGTTTCACCTTATATATTTTAATACAAAAGATCAATTAATCATCTAAATTCAAATAAAAATATCGTGGACTCCACAAGAAGATGGATTATATTGATCATCTGAACCGAATGAAGTGCGCTTAATAATGATTTTTTTCCTTCAATTGTGTTTGTTCAGAAATGACCTTTTAACGCATGATGCCCTATTATCCTCTTCTTCATGACACAAGAATTTGGGAAATTAACAAATGTTGGTATATAGTAGTTATGTATCACATTTTTTTAACATTGTTCGCGGAATTTCGACTGATTCAATGCTTACATTTTGAGCAATTCAACAATCGTGATGACTTTTGAAATGATTTTTTTGCTGTTTAGATGCAGCGTGATTCAAGTTCTGTGCCTCTGCATTTGGATATTATGCCCAGGTTAATGCAGCTCAGGAAATATTTTGTTACACGTTGCAATCACTTCGGGGAATCAAATATTTATACAAGTCAGTTTCCAACTCCCCACATAAACATGTAGCCATAAACAGGGACTTGTGGATTCATTTATAGCTATACTGTTAATTCATTGCTGCATATGGCTCGGTTTTCTTGAATTTGGCTGCCGGAGAGACTAACACCGCCCAAGAACATGAAACTTGCGCGACCATTGTGTTAGTACATCTCTTGGGATTATAACATAACATTGTCTGTCCTTGTATTTACCAACCAATACGCAAGAAAGTTGAAATTTTTGTGAATATCTTCAATATGATGATGTAATATATTTGGTGAGTGTAAATTAGCCTATGACCTAAAAAATCTCTACATTCGTTGAATCAAGAATTAAATTTCAGATTTTTGGAGATACAAATGTAAGCATTGTGCAGGTTGATTATTTGAAATTTTATTGATAGATTTCAAATGTATGTCTTAATTACCATATCGTACTTGCAAGTTTCGAAGTGATTGGATCTATGATCTATTTCCATTCATCGACCCGACACAATCTTTGGTAGTGTTTGCATCAGGATCAACCATGTACTCCGAAAATTCATCAGGCATAGGCATCCAATGTAGGCTTGGTTCCCATTCAGCCTCTTGGAGTACCTTTAAAATCTCTTCACTACTATCTGGCTTCCTTCGGGACTCAGATGGATTCTAGCCCTACACAAATATGATAACAGTAAGAAACTTTGATGATTATATAACTTAGTGCAATTCGGCAGGTAAAACATTTTTGACGGATAATATTTTAGGATGTAATCACAATAAATAAGTTTCTCCCCGGTCGTCTCTGTTCTGAAACGCGGTCCAAAGATTGATAACTTTAATATCCAAATGTTTGCCCAGTTCGACCAACGCTTCAGAATATGCGTGGCAGGCTTCAATCGATTGAGCTTGGCTAACGAATGTATCGCTGGATTTGGGACATGGGGTAAACGTTTTAGTAATATGGAAATTTTTTTACATGGAAACTAGTACGAAAACCTTGACTTTAAGTTTGGAGCAGTGATCACCCGTAGTAATTGTAGATCATTGCCTCATCTACAGGGGGTGAAGTAAGAAAAATTATCCTTATATAATCTGAAAGACTCTGCAAATTGTCCCAAAATTGGAAGAAGATATTCCACCATGTCATAATCTTGAAACAGACGTTTTGGTGATGGGATTCTAATGGTCAACCAAAGATCAAACAAAGAACAAGAAATAGGCAATGCTAGTGAGTACTTTTTAGAGATCTCCTCGAAAAGATATGGTACCTTGAGATGATGGGCGATTTTTTTCATGTTCTCAACGTATTCAAAAAGAGGAACAAGAGGGCCTAATCCACTCGGGTGAGGATAGCATTGCATCGTTTCCACCATAATATACTATAACCAGAGAAGACTGAACAGCTGCATCCTGGATTCGATTCAAATTGTCAAGAGTAGTGATTAAAGGGAACTGCTGTTACTTACTAGAAAGGAAGATACATTTCCATTTAATTACTATCTTATTACGGTAACATAAAGATTCAAAGGTTCATACTTCTCTGCAGTGGCTATCCAAACAATACCTGCCTGCAAATCTGATCCAACACTTGAAGGGCGTTCCTCGAATTCCACCCATCGTATCCTCGTAATACTATGTCTGCCTAAAGAAAAAGTTGAGAGCAAAAGAACAAAAATCAATCTTGTAATCTAATCAGTAGCTTATATACAATCTTACAATCAATCATGGGTAAAAACTATTTGGAGAAAATAAAAAACTTCACAGGGTCCTGGCATTAATTTGCAGTGTGACACCTGCTATAGCCTCTCTACGAGATTTGAGATCAAGAATCAACCACAATATTTCTGAATGACTATAATTTCAATTTTAGCACTCCGAATGTACCGAATAATCGAATATTGGCGACAAAAACGAAGAACGAAAAAGTAAACGAACACTCATTTGCCCAAGCTGGTTTGTTACCGTATTCTAGACGTTCTCGCGCATTTTCTTCTGTCATAGCTTCTGAATTCGTTTATGTGTCGTGGTTTGGCTTTCTTTTCTTTCTTTTTCTTTTTTTTATCTGCTAAAACTGATTCTGGGCTTATTCAGTTTTCCACAATTCCTCTAGATCTTTCATTTGCTGATCTATTAGTGTCTAATCCACCTCAATTTTGATTAGGTTTACTAGACAGAGTCTCCAATGTCCCATAATCCATCAAATATATGGGCCAAAAATGCATCACTTGTCCTAAATACATACCAAGTTGCAGCTGAAGGAAGCTAGAAAAATGAATTTTTCTCAATTGAATTGAGGGATGAGAATTGTTTTGTGAGATGGAGATGCAAATCATGATTCTTAGTTTACATGCTGAATTATAACAAAGTGAAGGATACTAAGAATACCTTCCTAGTATAGAGGTCAGCCAGAATGGCTCCCCAGCCTCCGTCTTTGAAGCTCATCTGCACTATGGACGACCCGAATAGCACAATCCGAGGCCGACCCGGACCCACCATTTTCCCAGTACTGATCAATGGCAATTGGCAAGTAGTGAAGCAAAAATATACCTCAATGGAAGAATAATACAAAGTGGATAACAAAAGCACAGAAGGAAAATGAGACCCTCAAACGATGGAAACAAAACATTTACTTCAAACCGACGATGTCCTTGTCAGTTGCCATGGCCTCTTTTGCTCTTGGATCACTGTTCAATTGACTTTTTTTTCAAACCTCCCGATTGATTTGCATCTGATTTTATTAACATAGGATTTTAAAACCTGTTTAACTGTATGTAAGAAGTTATGTGATTTCTTGGATTTTCATAGAGGGCTAATGCTATTGCCTTCATTAAAACAACATTAGATAACAAGAAATTAATTGAGACATAAAGGGTAAAAGATCGTTATGACCTTCTTCCACACATGCGATATCAAGATAAAACGCAAATACAACAATCATCGATGGTTTCTATTATGAGCACGGTCATCGGAAAATTATGAACAAGACTTTGTCTTATTATCCAATACATAGAAAATTGCATCTTCAAAAATAAATACATAGAAAATTGGATAAAAATTTGTCGAACTAAGTCGAGATTAAACTAATCAAATAAATTTTGGAAGAGTAGGTCTCTTGTGAGACGGTCTCACGAATCTTTATCTGTGAGACGGGTCAACTCTATCGATATTCACAATAAAAAATAATATTCTTAAGATAAAAGTTAATATTTTTTCATGGATGACCCGAATAAGATATCCGTCTCACAAAATACGACCATGAGACCATCTCACACAAGTGTTTGCTATTTTGGAAACAAAGGAGAGTGACAAGGGTGCAAAATATTTCTATAGAGGACAATTTTTAAAAATCTTCTGTAGTGGGTTGTTCTTTTTTATATAGAGAGGAATATGACTAAGGTGAAGAAAGAAAGAAAAAAAAAGGAGAAAAGGTACTGCCAGGCGCTAGCAATTTGGAGATTTGTGTATCTTAGAAATGATTTGTGGGGGCTGATATATTATATTAGCAAAGGAACCAAACGTTCAGAAATGTGAAAGAAAAACCATTTTTAATGTTAAGTCATTTTTGGGATCATTATTATATTTAATTCACGCATTTACTGAGAATAATTTGTAGGTTACAAGACTTGGGGACATATTTTATGTTGGTTATTTTGAGGTTTTAAAACTTACATATGCAACATCTACCAATCTCATGAAATCATATCTAATACAAACTTTATAGGACGAGGCTGGTTTTATCGTATGGTAAGATAAATACAGATAATCGGACAAGGGAACAAAAAATGGCTTAAATTATAAAATTTATGACATATATAAATATATATTTTTTAAAAATTATACTATTAATTTTTCGATTGGAAAATTTATACAAGAATCATAATATTAATATTCATAAATTAAAAGGGCGATCTAATTTTACTAAAACTCGAGGATATTCTTTGTTTGGATTCTTTTTTCTGTATTTTTGGGGAAAGGAAAAAGAAAATATAACATGAGATGATTATAATATTTTTACATTAGGACGATGACTTCTCAAAAGGGTAGTATTTACATACTAACCCTGTCTCAGAATAGTAATCAAGAACAACCAAGTTAACCATGAAATACAGCTGGAAGACTACGAATTCAAAGATTAGATTTGATGCCATTTGTCCACTCGATTTTCCAACTAGAAATTGAATTAGAGAAGTTCCTAGTAGTTTTCCCATCAGAATCAACCTCATAATAAGGCGAATCCTCCGGAAATTCAGTTGGCATTGATAGCCAGTAGAGGCTCGGCTTCCATTCAGAATCTTTGAGTGCCTTCAGTATCTCCCTCACAACGATTCTGCTCCCTTCGTTTGAAAAATGAATTCCATCTCTAGACAAGACACCAAGAACATTGTTAGTAAAACAAAGTATATAGCCATCCATGATAATTGCATTGCTTGGTACTTTGCAAGATGTCGAGTTATTGCATCTTGTATAGGAATGAGCTTTGAAGTGTAGTCGTAGAGAGCGACATTTCATAACCGGGAAAAAAATGGAAGAAACATAATAATATAAACAATGAACTTACGTTAAGCAAGCTGTTGACCAATCATCTCTCTGCTGAATTGCTGCCCAAAGATTGATGACTTTGATGTTTAGTTCCTTGCCTAGTGCCACCAATGCTTCAGCATATGCATGGCAGGCTTTGTTTGTACGAGCTTGGTTATTCAATGATTTGCTGGTTTAGAGAAATGGGTTAAGTAAAACACCAAACCTTCTAAGATGATTTGTTCAAAACATGGAAATGGAATAAATCAAAGGAATTCGAGTTAAATTCACCCGAAAAATTTGTCAATCAGTTGTTCGTTCACGGGAGGAGAGGTAAGAAAAATCAACTGTGTCTTCTTCGAAAGACTCTGAAAACAAGAGTAATTAGCACACAAAGCATGATATTAATGTGCAGGAAAACGGGAACAAGCCCGTTGCGGCGGCAGAGATTTTGAATCATGCATGTCTAAGAATCATCCAAAGTATTTACATATTCACTTAAACAGCAAATTTTCACCAACTTAGTTGTCCAAATCACTTTAGCTCATGAGTAATGATGATAAGAACTTACTCCACAACTAAGTTTGAAATGATGATAATAATAATAACAGAAGCATTCTCTTACCTTGATGTGATTAGCAATCTTTTTCATGTTTTCAACATATTCAAGAAGAGGAACATGAGTGCCTAAGCCGCTAGGATGAGGACGCATCGCATCATTACCACCAAAATATACAATAACGAGCGAAGGCTGGACAACTGCATCCTAAAAACAAAACGTAAATCACCACAGAGCATGTTGCATTAGATTAAACCCAGACCTAGGAGGCTCAGGGAGAGGAGGTGAAAATTGAAGTTTTTAGAAGAAAATGCTTCGAGCCGAGGGTCTTTCACTGGATCTTCCCCGAGTTCAACGGTAGGAATCAGGGTAACCATGTATTCTTTTCTTTGAAACCAAACTGTATTCACTCAATTAACAAAAAGAGGGTAGTTCAAAAGCGTTGCCAATATTAGACTTCCTAAAATAATGAACCCGAATAATTTTCCGGCAGATACCTTGGGAAAAACCTGGTGCAACACTTCCAGAGCACGCCTTGAATTCCAACCCGAATATCCGCGTAGTATTATATCCGCCTATGATGATTCCCAGAAAAATAAGCTTTTTAAGGGAAAACTCCTAAATTCAGAGGAGAAAAACAAGATACCGAGGAGCACAAAGGCACATAATCTATTTCCTATTTGCTTCCTAAGCACCATAATAATTCCATTATATACCAATCAATGCATCTTCTTATTCAGTATCATTTAACTAAGCTCCTACTATATGATCAAGAAAATAACAAACGAGTTCATAACACTAGACCAAGATCATTCTTTTAATACATAGATTCTACTAAAATTGCCATAAATCAATATAAAAATCGAGAGATTTCATCCTTTAAGATCCTAATGATGGATATTGAGGCAAATTACATAAAATCCCAACATACCAACAAAATCTACTGCAACAAATCATACTAAAATCTGGGATTTCTACACGCAATCAATCTATCCATTCTTATCAAGGACACCATAAAACAATATCACAAACCGACCAACAATAAAGCTACAGCCAGTTAAGGGATCGAAAATTATTGAATTTAAAAAAAAAATTATTTTGATAACTATAGCAGCGGGTACCTTTCGACAATAGAGATCGGCCAGGATAGCACCCCAGCCCCCAACGTCATAGCTCTGCTGAACTATCGAGGACCCGAAAAGCACGAACTGCGGACGGGCCGGCCCGACCATGATTCTTCTCTTCTCACTTTCACTGTGTATATGTTACTCGGCTTTTGACCCTTAGGTTGTTTTGGATATATTAAGTTTCAATGTTTAGTTTTGATATTTGAATTTTTAATTTTTGATTATTTTGATATAATAATTGATGTAATATTGAAAATTTTTGATACAGACACATGAAAATTTTATGCGATATCGAATATTGTTGATCTATTACTATGTCAGGTGAGTAGTTCGACCAAAATAATAAAAAATTATAAGATAATGTATGAAAAACGAATTTTGATAACCGAAAGTAATCCAAAACCAAAATTGAACATGCGAATGACCCAAATAAGTCATTTTCCCAATTTTAAAATTCTGTTTGCCATAAAATTGAGAGTCCAGAAAATGTATGAATACAGCAACTTGAGGGAAAAATAATAAAAATCTAATTTATAAAAATTAAAATGACTCTATTACAAAAATTTTATTTAAAAAAAAATACAATTCATAGATGGGTGTTACAACTTACAATACTGTTTCAGTTCATATTATAATTTAGAATGCGATTATATTCAAATAAAAGACACTCCAATATTATTGGATGCATTTTTATGGAGATGCCAATGTGTATTTTGGGGGTTTATTTCAACCTGTCCGTGCAGACAGTCAATGAACGGCCCGGACCACTCCACATGAGTGATCCGGGCCCACCTCCATGTAAAAAAAAAAAATTTGACTCGGAAAAATCCGAGCCATTGGATCGACCCCTGCGGGCAAAGGGTCGAGTTAACCTTGTTTGGGATTCAAAGGACAAGATTATCTGCCATCGGGGAACAAATACTCCAAAAGAAATATTCTGATAGGATTCGGATACTTGAACCTCATTAATCGAAATTGGGATGCCTAGAAGGTCCTTAGGCTATTATTAGAAAGGTACCGAGAGAGGAAGCGACATTTATACACAGTATTTATCGACCTAAAAAAGACATATGACTGAGTGTCGAGAGAAATTATGTGGAAGGTTTTAGAAAAGAAAGAATAAGAGTAGCATTTATTGAAGTTATCAAGGACATGTATAAGGATACATTGAAAGAACGAGGACCTTATGAGAATTAATTGAAGATTATCTTATAAAGATAGAGCTACATCAAATATCGAGTCTATGCTCTTAGCATTTTTCACTTGTCATGGACGATTCGTCAGACATATTCAGGACATGGTGTCTTCGTGTATGTTTTCACATATGATATTGTTTTGGTGGATGAGACTCGTGAAAGATTAAATGTCAAGCTTGAAACTTGAAGAGATATGTTGGAAGAGAAATGTTTTAGACTCAGTAAAGCAAAGATAAAATAAATGCAATTTAAGTTTAGCAATACTGGTGGCAGTGAGACAATAGTTAAAATAAAATAAAAGATGTTGAATTACAAACGATTAAGACATTTAAGTATACAAGATTTGTCATTATTAGTATGTCTTTATTACGGACGTGTAAAACTTTTCTTTGGCTAGTGAAGTGGGTGAATAGTCTGCCGTATATGATTGAATCTGATTTAAAATTGTTAATAACCATCGTGACAAATGTTATTAACTATTGGCTTTAAAGTAATTTCCATTTATTTCATTAATATTAACTATTTTTCACTTCAGCTACCCCATTTATTATCTTCGTTCGACTAATTATGTGATATATAATTAAATATATAATGGTTGTTTATTAATTAAACGTTACAAAACTTATGATAATTGAATATGTTTTGATTTGTTTATGAATATTTGAATATAGTGAAATCTTTATAATAATCTATTTAGCACTGGGCATATTTATATGTGTTAAATTAAAGCACTTGGTGTAATCATGAAGATGAAAAACGATTTTATCTGTTAAATTTCGTTGTTGTTAATTTTTAAAATAATAATACTATTAAATTGATTTTTTAAAGTGAGTGGTTAAATTATTTCAAAAAATAATCATGTATACATTTGTTTGGAATGTTTTTTTTTCCTTAAATTGATTTGCAAAACTTATATGATGTAATGATTATAATATATAATATAATATATATTAGTTATACAATAATACATAAGACAATATTAAAGTTAGAAAAAATCAATATACGATTAATAGATGGAAAGACAATTCCGACAATTACACAAATCAACTCACTCTTTTAAAGAAATACCTCATTTGGGTACATGTATAAAATAGTTATGTGAGACCAAGCTAACCATAAGCTGAAATTAGAAGGAAGAATGAAAATTATATTTCATTCAAATAGCATCCCAAGCTAATATTTGGACTGACAGTTTATTATTCTATTATATTTTTATTCGATGCGCCTGAATTAAATATTGTTTGACTGATTTGTGAGTGTCATGCACCTCACTAATCACCAGTCATTTACTCTACTCCGTAGAATATATATACTGAAATATATATATATAATAAATACAATAAAATTCATGTAATTTATATATATAGATTTAAATTATATATATTCTTAAATTAATAATTAAAATTTAATAGAAATCTATAAATTAATGAAGGACTTAAAAAGATAAATCACAATTCTAAAAACATTAACTTTTTATATTGGTAATATATTATATAGGTAATAGAAATAAATAGATTATATATTCTTGAAATTAAATTCCATTAATATATATGTAATAGAAAAAATAAATTATATATACTTGTGTTAATATTAATAATTTAATAATTAATTAAAATCTATTAATTAAGAAGGACTTAAAAGACAATTCACAATTTTATATAGGTAATAGAAATAAATAGATTATATATTTTTGAATTAATATTAATAATTAATTAATTCTATTAATTAATGAAGGACTTAAAAGTCAATATATTCTTCACAATTCTAAAAATATTAGCTTTTTTTATATAGGTATAATAATAATAATAATAATAATAATATAGGTAATAGATAATTAAAATTCATTAATATATACGTAATATAAATAAATAGATTATAGATTCTTGAATTAATATTAATAGTATATTAATTTCTTGAATTAATATTAATAATAGATTAATCTATTAATTAATAAATGACTTAAAATCAATTCACAATTCTAAAAAGATTTACTTTTTTATATAGATAATAGAAAGGATCATTTTTACCAAAAGGTGATGGGATTAATAAATATTTATCAAATAAAATAAAATTAGAATTGACTATAAATTTAGCACATGAACAAAATGTTAGTAGTTCAGGGTGGATGTATGGATATGTCATAACGAATATTCTAAAAAAAAGTATATTTGTTAAAAAGTTGGGGTTGTGATTGTTACTATCTATTAAGAATCTCTCTAATAGAGACAAAAAAATTGGTTTGTTGTTTGATTTCTCAATTTTGACTTTATTTTATATCACAATTACATTTTTGTTTTTAATTTCAAAAAACATTTTTTTATTTTTTTTAAATTACAACTATTCAAATAGCACTTTAGTTCCTCGATAATTTTTCAAATTTCACTTTAGTCCCTGGATAATTATAAAAAAAACCGTACACACGCACCGCGTGTGCGAAGTAGCTAGTGTTGAAGAAAAAATGAATGAGACACACCTGGAATTATATGGAAACATTCAAAGGTGACCAATAGACTATAGAGGCTCTATTAGGATTAATAAAAAATACACACGCGTAGCATGTGTTATTATTATTTTTAATTTGATCAAATAATACTAAACAATAAACACGAAATTGTTTTCAATTTAAAAGAGTTGTTCGATTTAAAAGAGATGTTTTGTTTAGATTTTTTCTATGTAAAATATGGGGTGACTCGAGAAGGTTTTTAGTAGGGTAAGAAGAATAATTATGGAATTAAATATTTTGACGTCCTCTAAAATAGTTACTTTAAAGATCTCATATTTAATAATATAATATAATAATATAGATATGAGAGACCACGATTAATTCCCATATTAATAGACGAAGAATTAGACCAAAAAATAATTGGATACAAACGATTAAATATGATATGCATTTTCTAAATATAAATAACATGAGAAAACACACAATTACAAATGTGGAATCATGTAACCGACCTCATTTGCTAAAAGATAAAGGCTTTGTGTATTATTGTTGACTACAAATTTATTAAAACAAAAAACGAAAAAAATGAAAAGAAAATTTATTAGGATAAGTTTGAAGCAACATGAAATCATAAGCGTCAGCAAATATCAAGCTATTTTGGACCTTTGAGCTAGAGTTTGTTCACAAGAAACTTCGAGGAAATCTCCCTTGTTTGTTTTCATATTAAATTCTCTGTTCCGTGCCAACTCTAATTATGATATCCGTGACCTGTAATTTTTGTGTCCTGATTGATGCATGTGGTGTGTTTGACAGTTTGTTTGTATATATATATATATATATTAATTGTCAGATCCACGTGTTACATGTTTGTATCATATTAAGATTTCTAATAATATGTTAAAATAACAGTAACCTAATTTTATAAGAATTTTCATCGATTAAAATATTATAATTTTGAGATTGATTTTTAAACATTCTGAAATTCTTTTCCCGAAAAACTCTGAATTGGTTAATTTCTTCAATCATAGCCGACAAGAGGTCTAACATTTTCTACAAGTATGTATGATGATATTGGTGCCGAAATATACACAGGTGGTTAAGATTTGTTTGGTTGTCTATCGAAGGAAACTTCCTAGAAAATCCCTCGCAACATGGGCAAACTAAGGTTGTTCCTTCACTAGCTAGAAAAATCAAGTGGTCTTGAATGATTATTTTATAAAAAATATATATATATAACTAAAATACACTTGATATTTCATATAATTAATGTTCATAGCCTCAAACATTTTTGTGATGGATGCTGAAATGAATGTGAGTGAGCACAATTTTTTTCGGTTGTCCCAAATATATAGTTTAGTTTTTATATTTAGTAATATTTTTTAATTTTTTTAATTAATATAAATTTATTGGAAAAAACTTGTGTGAGACGGTGGCACGGGTCGTATTTTATGAGACAGATCTCTTGTTTGGGTCATCCATAAAAAAGTATTACTTTTTATGTTAAGAGTATTACTTTTTATTGTGAATATCGGTAGGGTTGACCCGTCTCACGGATAAAGATTCGTGAGACTGTCTCACAAGAGACCTACTCAAACTTATTTATAACTAATTTTTGGAAAATTGCGCAATTATTTTTCAAGGAAATAAATAAAGATATTTTCTTTTTGTTAAATTAACTTTTTCAATTATATTCTTTATTTTTTGTGAAAAACAAACAAGTTCGTATGTCTGAGACTCGTAAAATTTTTTATAATGAACTAAAAATTATTCAAACACGAGATTTGATTAAGGAATAATTATTTCAATTCTATAATATTTATACAAAAATATTTTATGTTTAATTTATGGTTTATATTATAAATTTAATATATATACAAGACTGATTCTTGAGAAAAATAAAATATGAGGCATGGAATTGAAGAAATTCGTGTGTGTATGTATATATATATACACACAGTTACATAAGCAAAGATGAAGTGACACTCACTTATTGAATGTGTATTTTTTTTATATTTCATCACATCTAATAAGTGAGTGTCATTTTATCGATGTTTACATAAATGTGCATGATAAATGTATAATATATCAAAATTATATATTTGTCTGTATTTACGTTAATTTATGATGTTAATTTTTATTAAAATATGAATGATGAGACTTGTAATATCTAATGGGGTTCAGACAAATAAAAAATTACTCGAGGCAGAGCTTACTCATCTCCCAGCTTATGTACAAAGATACACGCAATCCTATATTACGGTATCAACGCTGCCTGAACTGGCCAAAAATAGAAATTGGATGTTTTGAAAATGATAAAGAAAATGTATCTCGAAATTTCCAGGAAGTTTCATGGCCGTACATGTACTTGAGCTATGAAAACTTTTTTTAAAAAAAAAAACAGAAATTTTTGTTTCTGTTCATAATATAAAATAAATCATTTGTTTCCCCAATAATAAATAAATATATATTATTCAGGTGAAAACATATTTTTAATTGGAAAACAAAATTAGTTAAATATTTGGGAAAAACTCTCCTACGAATTAGATCGAATTGACTCGTAAAAAATTTATGATATTCTCATAAAAGACCTACTGATATTTGAAAGCAATCATATAAGCAAGTTCTTATCATTTACATGATTTAATTGACATGAGTAAAAAAAAAACCAATCAATAGCATGCACGTCTAACGTTCGGTTCAATAATTAAACACTTAGTACTAAAACCAATATCATATATATTCGATTACTATGAATTGTATGTTGGTGTAAGTTTGAGAAAAGTAATGTGTAGTAATTATTGTCTTTGTGGAGATTGATTGAAACATTATTTAAATTTGAAATTTTCCCAGCTATAAGTAGCAATAATATTTTTGATAAAATGACAGTCACTCGAGCTAGTGTTCTATATTCTTACGTATGCTATTTTTCAAAGAAGGCGGCTGATTAATAAACTTAAATTTCGAATATTATTATGTATCGAAATTATATATATATATATATATATATATGCAGGTTCCTGACTGAATAGTCTCTTAAATTCCGAATGGTATTATGTATCCAATTTTCCACGTTCGACGTATGGCGTGTTAATTGTGCCTTTTATACCTAATTGAATAGTCTCTTAAAAAATAGTTATTTTCATAAAAATTATTCCACAGCCACCCTAATTTATTTGTGTGCTTTCCGTACTTGTAAAATTATTTTTATTAGATATTTATTTTAAAACTAATTTATTTTCATAAAAATTTTAAGAATTATATTAAAAAAATTTGTAATTTTTTTTTGATAAGATTTTTTTTGTAATTTTATCAGAGTTAAAGTCACATTTCGATTATGCTACTTGTATATATACTAGTACACCGACGCACGCTTGTACAATATTTTTTATAATTCATTTGGTTTATATTTAATGATGTTCAAAATATAATTATAAAAAATAGTGATGGAATATACTGTAATTTTGATACATGAATTAAGAAAATAAATAGAAAAAAGAAAGAAAAAAAAGAACCAAGTAAGAATTGAACCTACAACTTGATATTTAGAAAACAAAAATTCTATCCGCTAAGATACATATAACATGCATTAAATTTTTAATATTTTATTAATATATATAAATATCAAAACATATCATGACACCAAAAGTTAGTTACTCTGACAATATGTTTGGATGTTTAAAATTTTGGATTTGGGAGTAGAATTGGATTTGAAAATCCATGGATTTCGAATGTCATCTTGTGCTTGGTTTGAAATCTAAAAATTCTATTTAGAATTCATTTTTTGTTTGGGAAAAAAATTTATTTGCATTTAAAATTTTACTAAAATAATCTTAATTATCTTTTACATAAATAAATATTTAAAACATATTATTCACATTATTAAAAAACTGAAAAATTAAAATTAACTTTATCATATATTTCTCTATATCATTTCAATTATATATTTGTGTTATATAAACTACATAAACTCTTATATAATTAATTAACTATTGTTAATGAGCACAAGATGAATTATTAAAATAAAATAATCAAACATAACATATAAATATTAAAATTTAAATTATACAAAATAAATTATTTCAAAATCAAACATTCAACCACATCCTAATTTTATAAATAAAAAAATAAATTATTATTGAATAAAGAATTATTCAATATTAAAGACAACTATAAGAATAAATTTCAAGAATCAAATAAACAAAATAAAAAATAAATAAATTTGTCATTTAATCCAACCATGACATGCATATAAAGATGAGAGAAGTATGATAATTTAAAAAATTTCTTATTGATATTTTTTTAGGTTTACTCAAATCCAAATCTCATCAAATCTGACCAGTTTTGAGAAGATTAATGGTTTATACACAATTAAAAAATCTAATCAAATCCTGTCAAATTTCTTAAAATCCAATTCCATTTTCACGTAAAGCTTTTCTCATCATTTACGTAACATACGTGCATGTCGGCATTGGTTATCGGTTTGGAGGCGAAATACATCACAAATTACCTACCATATACCATGCATGCATCCACTATATA
>NC_133307.1:26423909-26514351 GCF_012295235.1 Primulina huaijiensis
TATATATATGGTCAATACATTCAGCTCACATAATCAGTTAGCATCTTAATTAATATGAAAGGTATAGATATTTGATCACTGTTCCTAACAATTATTCGTTCTAAAATAACATCATCCGTACGAAATTACTGTATAATAATCAATCACATCAAAAAGTCAAAAATAATATATTTATGTATCATGTAAATACATAGCTGCTATCTTTTTTTGAAAAAATAAAATAAAAAAAATACATTGCTACTAGCTAGTCATCTATATAATTTCGAATTCTTAAAGTATAGGCAAGCTTTTCATTATAAAAATTATGTACAAAGTTTTTGGGTTTTTAAAATAAATATTACAATTTTTAAAATCATTTAATATAACAAAATTTTGTTATTTTTTAAAATTTATAATAAAGCTGAGTTTCAAACCCAGACTCCTCTTTAATACGAGAGAGAACGCGAAGTTTGATACCCCGTCTCCTTTAAAAATATGAGAGAAAATGAGTTCTCATTAGGGATAACAATTTTTTTGAATCCATCGAAAGATTTGGTGGAGGTAAGGTAATAAGATATTTTTTGGACATGATTAAATAATCGAGTATGTTGATATTCGGTGGAGGCGGGTCTGGCATAATAACCCTAAACATATCCGACGCGATATCCTATTAAATTATAATACATACATATATATGTGTGTGTAAATATATTTTATACATATATATTTATTAATTTTATTATGCTTTTGTTGAATGATTGTAGTTGTATAAAATTAAAAAAATTATTAATATATAGTTGATGTTATTTTTGTAGGATAATAGTGTTGAATCGTTAGTATATTGTAGTTGAATCATACAATAGCTTAAATGTCTTTTAATATGGTTAATTGTTGTTGTAACGAGAATCCCCATTTTAGCCCCCCAACGCTCGGGCCAAAGCCCTCGTGAGATCCCATGTACTATTACTCACATGACTATCTCACTCTTTGTAGTTGTTTCTCAAGTTTTCCTCAGCATTCGAACTCAGCACCTCATGTCAAATACTTAAGTTCTGTTTAGTGTAACTCTCGTGCTTGATTTGGGGTAATTTTGAGATAGGTGACATCTTGAGAAGTTTTCTCAGGCCGCGTGTGATCAGTGAACACATAAGCACGTTGAAAAGATCAATGTAAGTACAGTGTAAACGATTGTCGAAGCTGAGACGTAACAAAACGGTATTAGAGAGGACCTCTCTTGGTACGATGTGGTTCAGAGACGAACCGAGTGGAATCTGGTGCATGTGACGCTTGATGTCGAAGAGGACGAGCAGTGACTGCTGATGCCAAGAGGTTTTACGGGCAAGGAACAGTTTCTGACATGCTTCTAGGCAAATAAGAACGTGAATGAACCGATCCATCACCTTAATGAGAGAGATTTCAAAAATCGTGCATGTATGAGATTGTAAAGTTGACGATGACTTTAAAGATTTGATAGGTTAAACTCATACTATCAATAAGATGCATATTTTTTTGGGAGCTAATCACTTCAAAACTTCAAAATTAAGTATGTTTGACTTGTAGTAATTCTGGGGTAAGTGATCCCCTATGAAGTATTTCATGGTGCGTGTGAGTGATGACATAAACACACTGGAAAAACCCATGTTTGTATAATGTGGACAATAGATATAAGTACGTTGAAAAAACTATTGTTTAGTACAGTGTATACAATCGTCGAATCTGAGACGTTGCAAAATATTACTTACTCTCAAATAGAAAAAGACATGTGTTTTGTATAGGGCTGTAAACGAATCGAATCGAATCAAATTTTAAGAAATTTTCAGTATTCGAGCTCGAGCTCGAATCCGAATAAACATATTCGAAGCTCGATTCGAAACTCGAACTTTTATTATTTTCGATTCGAACTCGATTCGAACTGAGGCTCGAGATGTTCGAGTTTTCGAACTTTTCGAATACTAAATCGAATAATTCGAATCACTATATATATATATATACTTAATAATATTTTATTTATTTTTTAAATATAACAATATAATTTTAGCTCGAATTCGATTCGAAAAATATTCGAACATGTTCGAGTTCGGCTCGAATTCGATAATTTCGAATTCGAACCAAATATTATTCGAACCGGCTCGAAAAGTTTGTGAACGTGTTCGGTTCGTTTACACCCCTAGTTTTGTATAATATAGACAATCGGCAAATCCGAGACGTTGTAAAGTGAACTTGCCACATTCAGGGTTCTATATTGTGTACGGTGGTTTAGATAGTTTGGAGGAGGTAATTACAAAATTATGTAGAAATAGCGAAGGATTCCCTGGATACTTGTATCACACAACATACTTAGCGACATATTAAATGCATTTGAGAATATAAACTAATAATTCACTCTTTAAAGGTAAAATAGTAAAATTATTTTCTAAATTTGGTATTTTTTGCCGGAACATAGTATAATATCGAAAAATATTGACATGATATCGAAAAATATTGACGTGACCGACAATGCTATGTAAAAAGTAAAAGTACCAAAAGCCAACACACAACCATAACCCAAATCTAAATACTTAATAACCAAAATACAAAATAGAAAATAGAAAAACTTAGATAAAAATCCATCGATCCACATCCGAGCTAACAGAAATCCCTATTGGCCATATGCCTTGCCAAATAACGAAATTTCGCGGAAACAACAGCACTGGCCGATACTGGTTGTAGTATAAGTTGAGACCAAGAGATTATCTCGAACATCGAAAACCACATAGTGTTCAGAATTCTTCAGTGCAGTTTTATCCATTTAGTCACCACTTTCTCGTTGCAGCTGTTACATATCGCAACATTGCTGATTAATTAAACACAATAAAAAAAGAAAATTTGAGAAATGGCGGAAGCATGGGCCATGGAGAACGGGAACATCAAGGGGCTGAGCAAGGATATGAGACATGGCCGCACAGCGCACAACATGTCCTCGTCTTCCCTGCGCAAGAAATCCGATCTTTCTCTTGTTAATAGAGTAAGGGTCGGATTTCTGCGAAGCTTTCTGGCAAACCTGCAGGAAGTTTTGCTGGGAACCAAGCTCTCCGTGCTGTTTCTGGCCATCCCTTTCGCCATTGTTGCGCAGTATTGTCATTTTGGGAATGTGAGTATAACACCATTGTTAATATTTTCATGTGATTTATTTGTACTTGGATTGAGTTTTGTGATGGGTGGCGGAATAAAAAAATTCAATGTGAGAAGTGGGATTTGGACAACGTCGAAGTTAAAAATAATATTTTTAATTTCATCCTTGTCGACAAATAAAATGTTATTTGGTTCAGAACCCTGTGTTTTTAAAAACTTTACCATAATATTATATATTTTTATAAGTTAACTTTGAGTGATTAATACTCGTAATATACACAATATTTAGATTGATTATTAATGAAGGTGGACTAATTGTCTCAATTATCTTCTACTCAGCCATGGGTATTTGCTTTAAGCTTACTCGGAATCACTCCCCTTGCCGAACGAGTTAGTTTTCTCACAGAGTAAGACCGCATATATACCGAATCCATATATCTATATCTATACACACATACATATACGTACACATTATATAGATATATATGTACATATGTGTATATGTTATGATCGAGGATTTACTAATCAGCATCCTATCATTCACTCCATAATGCAGGCAAATTGCTTTCTATACAGGGCCAACAGGTGACTCACTTCATCTTAGTTAACTAACTCTATGCAAATAAATTATTACACACACACACACACACACACACACACACTATGTGTGCATGTGTGTGTGTGTGTGTGTGTGTGTGTGTGTGTGTGTATATCAACCAATTAATGTGTGTGTAAGAAAAATATGATCAATTACACTTTATGTAATAATTTTTGGTGTTTGCAGTTGGAGGACTCTTGAACGCAACATGTGGAAATGCAACAGAGATGATAATAGCCATACTTGCGCTAATCAACCACAAAGTTTCTGTGGTCAAATATTCTCTATTGGGATCTATTCTTTCTAATCTTCTTCTGGTTCTTGGCTCCTCTCTCTTCTGTGGTGGCATTGCCAACATTTCGGAACAACAAAAATTCGATCGAGTAAGAAAATAAAAAGCATATATGTATGAACCCTTAATTTGCTTCTATATTGTTTGTTAATTTAGCTAAGAATTCAATGGGATATAAATATACAAGACATCTTTGATGCCTCTGTGAGAAAAGATGGAGTCCGAAGTTGATCGTCGATAAGATATACTCTTCTTTAATTATGTGTGTAATGTATGCATAATTTTTTATTTTTATTTTTATGAGTTATAGAGTTGAATTTGAGTCCTTAGCAAGTAATTAAATGAGCAAACCTATTATACGTCCTTGTCCGAATTAATCAAGTTGGAAGAGGCGTTTGAGTTGATAATGTGTTAACATAGACTCGTATATGGGCAATTTGATTCATCCATTTTTGTGGAGATAACACAGGAATATATCATTCATTTGTAGACATTAATATATATTTTTCATTATTTTTGTGGAGATAACACAGGAATATATCATTCATTTGTAGACATTAATATATATTTTTCATTTAAGTGATTTTAGATTCTTTTGCGTGATCAATATCTGTTTATTTGTAAACATTTTTGAACTTATCATAACGTTCAATTCGGGAATATTTTACAAAATTGAACTTATCAAACTTCAACTTCTCGATGAAATGATCAATTGATCTAATCCATTTATATTAACTTATTTTTATTGCAAAACTACAGAGACAGGCAGATGTCAACTCATTGCTTTTGTTCCTGGGGTTATTGTGCCATGTACTGCCTATGATGTTCAAATTTGCTGGAAAATCTGTGGAACAAACAGCTGTTGGGACACTCCAATTGTCTAGGGCAAGCTGCATTATCATGCTCATTGCATACATTGCATATCTAATCTTCCAGTTATGGACTCATCGACAATTATTCGAAGCTCAAGAGGCAAGTCTCATGCAAGATTTTTGGAACATTATTGATCTCGGATGACAATTACTTGTTACCCTAGGTTTCAATTAAATAAAATTTTTAAAAATGAAATAATAATGAAAAACGGTTGTTTTCAGGATGACGATGTTTATGACGACGATGTATCAGAAGAAACCGCAGTTATAGGGTTTTGGAGTGGATTTATTTGGTTAGTTTTCATGACCGGAATCATAGCTGTTCTGTCCGAATACGTTGTTGCCACAATCGAAGTAAGTACACAAACTTAAATGCTTATGTTAAATAGGTCAACATACTTTTAATTTGATTCATGTTTAAAATTATGTTCGAAGTTAAGAAAATAAAAAATTTGTTCATATTTTGTATATCTTTTGTTCAAAATATACATAGGATGCATCGAAATCTTGGGGATTATCCGTCAACTTCATCAGTGTGATTTTACTACCAATTGTGGGAAATGCAGCAGAACATGCCGGGGCTATCATTTTTGCATTCAAGAACAAATTGGTGAGTTTTATTAACTATTTAATTAAATACCTCAAAAACAATTGATCTTTAATGATTCATTTTCTAAAATATTCCGGATGCTTGTGCACAATTTTAGAATGTTCTAGAAATATGAATCACCATTTAACAATATTTAGTTTTTGGTGAAAACATTACAGTGAAATTTATTTAACTAATTATATCTGATGCAGGATATATCTTTAGGCGTGGCACTAGGTTCAGCAACTCAAATTGCCATGTTCGTGGTACAGTTATTTATACATCATTCTCAAAATTCTTTAAAACAATTTTTCGAATTACGGAACAATCATTATATTTTAACTACGAATAATTTAAATGTTTAGGTCCCAGTAAGTGTAATTGTTTCGTGGATCATGGGTAACAACATGGATCTTGACTTCCATATCCTGGAAACAAGTTCTCTTGCCATTTCAATTCTGGTCACAGCATTCACTTTACAAGTAAGTTGATTCCACGATGAAATCTAGTCCAAGAACTAGAAATTTTTTATGTTCTATCAAAATTACCCGATTGATTTTAAAGAAAAATTACATTTTTGCTTCTATATATTTATCTTTTACGATTTTGATCATTTATCTCATCAAATTTCGCTTTCAGTCCTATCTTTTTTTTGTTTGCGATTTTAGTCCTTTTCCCCGACTTGGTGGTGTTGATGTGGTGCCAACATGATACTGACCCCGATGAAAAAAGATTAAAATTGCCAAAAATTGAAAGATAACCAAAATGACAAAGAGATAAATATTTGTTAAAAGGATTATAAATGGAGGCGGCGTGCATGAATAAGTTATTGATTCAATTGCATTTTTATTTTTGAACCCTATAAAAAAAAACTTGCAATTTTGCAATGTAATGACGCTATTTTTTTTGAACTTTTACAGGATGGAACATCGCACTACATGAAGGGTTTGGTTCTTCTGCTGTGCTATGTTGCTATTGCCGCATGCTTCTTCGTGTTCAAAACGCCATTTATCAGTAAGAATTTAATTATCCTAAGACACCAAATAATTAGGGGAAATAACAAATTGGACAATTTTGAATTTTATGGCTCTAAGTGGTTCTTGCTATATATTAGTTTTTATTTTAGCCCTATTTACCCAACGTATCGACATGATCACTAGAAATTTTAATGGAATGACATCAGATATTGTTGATGTATCTAGCACCACCTACTACAATACTCCGACAAAATCAAATAGTACTGAAAAAGACAAAATGACCGTAATAAGATCTAACTTTGACTTAAGACGATTAAATTGACATATTTTCCCAAATATTTATTACATTTATATGTCCACCATAGATGTTTGTCTGACAATTAATCTCATGACTTAATATTTTTTCCATCTTAAATTTGTTCGCGTGCAGACGATGGAAGTGCTTCAAACTTAGGGTTAATGAACACCTCCCAGGGTCAGGAAATCATGAGAATCTGAATGGATTTTCAAGCGAACGAAGGGAGATTCAGCAGAATGTATCAGATCGACGTTCATTACTTCATGCGCTCGGATGGAGTCGGATCGGAGAAGTCGAGGATCAGTGAGATTCATTATTATTAATTATTTGATCGAGATCCTCGGTTCTCAAATTTGTGGATGAACATAGCTAAATAATGTTCTGTTTATGAATAAGGGTTTCCAGAGTGGCTTCTCGCTACGGAGTAATACCAGTTTGACAGCCAAGTTGGGGGTTGGTCCTTTTGTTCTTTTTTTCCTTTCTACTTATTGGGTTAATTTCCTATGATGTTTTATATGTGTATTGTTTGATAAGCTAAAGTTGTAATTCGGGATATGATCATTTCATCTGGATTAACATAGTACTATGTGAAATTATTTAACGTGTCTCACGTTAGATTATTAGAATTGTTGGAAAATCTGACATGGATAATAGGAAAACCAAACCGCCGCGGCAAATAATAAACTCTAGATATATATCACCAAAAAAATATTAGATCGAGGCGTGCTAAATCATTTGTAAATAATATTTTCTCCTGATGTAACAGGATTAACGGCCAAACAGTACTTCTTAGAATACAATGGATCTCGTTTTCACACAAGGCTACCCTTGGTATTTCTTTAAATTTAAAAGTATTTTTTTTAAATTAGACTGTTAAAAAATTCTAAACCGTTTATGTAGTTTGAGCTAGCATTAAGTTTGATTTTCCATTGGATCGTAAAACCTCACTTTTTAAAGATATTATTTCTTTTCGAGATCAAACATCAATTGCAACGATTCAATATGATTTCTTGGACATGTCATGTATTATGTGATATGTCACAACAGCAAGTGAAAATCAACGAGATATGCGCATGAAAATTTGAGAAGTTGGCTTGAACACTTCACAGACTAAATGCAAAAGCCATATAATAAAAAAATCAACACTATAACATTTGAAAAATAGACTGCCATATACCTGGTTCAAAATAAGACAAAATTTTCATCTAAGGCTCTGTTTGATGCGTGTGATATGATAAGTAAATGATTAGTAATTACATTGATTAAAAAATGAGAGATATGGATTAATAGTATGGTGGGATAAATAACATGGTGTTTGGTATGATTTTAAAATGATTGATTAATTTTGTAAATTTTTATTGTAATAACCAAAATGTCCCAAGTGTTAGTTAAATATATATTCTTAAAATAATTTGATAGATAATTAAATATTTATAATTATAATTTATATTTATTAAAATTAATTTAAATATATTTATCAGAAATATATTTGAAAATATTACGGTAATCATTAAACAAAATAAATTAGAATTTAATAAATATTTATTTTCATAAAAAATTTAATTAACAAGATTAGAAATTTATAAAAATTTAATTTAAAATAGATTTGCATTACAATTTATTTTCTTTAAAATGATTAAAAATAATAAAAATATATGAAATTAATTTATAAAAAATATAATAAAAATTTAAATATTATATTAATTATTAAATTTTCACTAATTTTAATTTTCATATTATATTGAAGAAAACAATTCAAGGGTATTATGGTTAATATACAATCTTATCATTATCACTATTCAAAAATTATACATTATCACACCTTTGAGGAAGGATATTTAATCACACAAATAACATAAATAGTGAGGGCTTTCAATCATAATCAAGGGCCTCCATGTTAAATTAAAAATGAACCAAACATGAGATAAAGGATGATTATTTAATAATCATTCCCTTATCATGGCTACCAAACATAGCCTAAGTGAATTGATAATATCATATTTTGTATCTCACTCCTGCTCTTCGGCGCAAATGAATATATATGCAACATTTATGAAAATTAAAATGTAGACACGGTCATGACATTTATTTATAAAATGAATAGCTTTCAATTTAAATTAAGATAATTAATCTAGAATAAATATCATTAAAGTTATTTTTATTTTCTTTGAAAACCAAATTATATATATACATATCTAACAGGAATAACATATATATTTCTTTTGATTATATTATATATAGCCAAATCTCATTAGTTAATTGAATTTTTTTAGACTGTGTGAACAAGAAAAAGAAACACAGTTGGTTAAAGGCCGGTATTATATATCAATGATGTTACATGAAGTAATAAAAGAGTAGTTGGTCAATATAGTGTGTGAAGAAGAAAAAGAAACACATTTTGATAATATATTTGTCACTTGTTTTTTTTTTTTTTAATAAACCTTCATAAATATAAAATAAACGAATAAACTTCTGGTGTAATTGATATTTTTATTCTTTTAATATAAAGGTTAATTTTGTCAACACAAATAATTCCATTTCATTATTCCGCTTTATTTTTGAGTTACCAATCATAATATATAAGTAATATTTACGTATTGCATTTCTGCATGCCCAACATTTCTGTTATTTGTCATGTTGATTTGTTTATATTTATAATAAAAAGTAATATTTTTGTATGTGTAACCCAAATAAAATATTTGTCTTACAAAATTGACTAATGAGACCGTCTAAAAAGAGTTTTTTGATATACTATTATATNTTTAATTAATTATATATAATTAATTATAATAAAATTAAACTATATACAAAAATGTATGCTTACACAACGTGTATTTCTTAAATGAGAAAATACTTTTGGTGCCACTATATCATATTTTTGAAATATAAAAAATACTATTGTCAAAATAAAAATTATCAATTTTTATTTAATAAAATAAAATAAAAATATATTTTAATAAATTTTTTACTTATCTATAATAACATTTTATTTACTTTCAATACTCTTTTAAAAATTACTAAAAGTTTTATTTATCTTTAGATATTTAAAAAAAATTAGATTACTATATGACACTTAATAAAGAAATATCAGAAAAAATTAAATTAAAAGTAAAAATTATTATTTTCCACTTGTAAAGTGCAATTCTGTTAATTTTGATGGTCATCAAGGATTTAGTATCCATGTGATAATAGGCCTGATTAAAAGCCCATTAGTGAAGACCATTCCATCATTCTTATTCTTGTCTCCTAATCCATAGTCACCTACCTTTGAAGAACGAAATGAGCACTACTCGAGCTACACTAAAATGGCGGATAATTACGGGTCTGGGCCCGAATGACGCTACCAAACCCGACCAATGCGAAACCAAATGGTTAGCCGCAGCGTGCAATGGCGGTAGGCGTAATTTTGCCTGTATTTCTGTCTCGGAAAAGAGGGAGGGGAATGACTTCTCGCCGACATGGGCTCAGCTTATCAATCATCCATTGACTATGGTTGCGTTGGTTCCTAAAGATGCCGCGCTATTCGCCGCCGGAGCAATTGCCGGAGCTGCCGCCAAAACAGTCACCGCGCCGCTGGATCGTATTAAACTGCTTACGCAGGTGTTCTTTTTATCAAAATCGTGTGATTTGTTGATTCTATCTGGATTTCATATGTATTTACGCTATCGATTTTGCTACTGTAATTCTGTTCGGTATTTAATTTTCTCGGTTGTTTATGTACCAGAATGCTGCTTTCTGAATTTAAGCTCTGCATGTTTTGTTACCCGATGAATTTCTATTTTGTTATGTTTAGGGTTAAATTTCCGCTAAAGCTAGATTAGAAAGTAGTAAATTATCCTCCATGCAGTTTGCTTCTGTAGATTATGTTCGACTATTTGTAAAATTTCGAGTTAAAATTAGACTAGTGCATGAGTCCGCGTAATAGTCGCATCTTGTGCGTTATCAGTTCGAGTAAATCAGTTACCTGCTGATAAAGTAAGGCCGTAGTATTCTTATATGATGATGTGTTGAGTTTTACTTTTTTATTGAACATTAAAATTACACAATGAATCTGAAGATCGTTTTTTATTATGATTTGTCTTTGTTTTATATACTAAAAGATGGCATGTTCTTGCGACGTTTATCTGTTTTTCCCTCTAATTTTTGCAGACTCATGGACTTAGAGCTGGACAAGAAGGTGTGAAGACGGGGATAGGATTTATTGAGGTACCTCTGTTGAATACTTACTGTCTACAAGATTCCGCATTTTACATTGTTTATGGGGGACCAGAACGAATAATTACTTTTCCCTTTAGTTCACACTATAAAGTGGATGATACAACCTAGTGAGATGGGGTGTTTTAAGAGATATTAATTTGTTTGTCTATTTTTAGTTGCCTGAAAGACAATGAACTTGTTCCATAGACTGAATTCAAACAAATGTGACTAAAACAACTTCATTAAGGGCCTTAGATGTTCTGATTTCATAACATCAGCTATCTTACTCTTTTATTTAAATGATGAGTCCATGTGCAGTTTCGTCTATATATTTTCTTCTCACGCAGCACATCTTTGCCGTGGCTTTTAAATTTGAATATAGGCTTTTACTTTAATTGGGAAGGAAGAAGGAATAAAAGGTTACTGGAAAGGAAACCTACCCCAGGTTTGATGTTTTGTGCTCTTCATAAAACATAAAAAAGAGCTGTTCCTTATGGTCATACAAATTTCAAATAATTTATTTTTAATGGGGCTTTACACAGGTTTTAAACATCATCTGATATCGTTCTGATGTGCTCTAGGTGATACGGATAATACCTTATAGCGCTGTACAACTATTTGCCTATGAAACATACAAGGTAAGGCAAAACTATATCCTACAGGATCCGTAGTTTCGGATCATGCTTGCATTTGAATAATGCAGTTTTTTCCCCTAAATTCAGAAACTTTTTCAAGCGAAGGATGGGGAACTCTCCGTACTTGGAAGATTAGCAGCAGGTGCTTGTGCTGGCATGACTTCAACTTTCGTAAGTAAAATAAAAAACAAATGGCTGACTTAGAAACTTATTGGATCTGATAAATAGTTTATTCTGTGCTTTCCATTTTAACTTGTGTGTAGACTGTAGAGTGAAATTAGCCAGTGTTTTCTTGAAATTTTTCGTATAAAGGCAAAAGTCATTATAGTATTATTTGTATTTGGTGGGCTGCTTGTTCATGGAGCAAATCAGATATTTGGAAGGTCACTATGTTATTCGATTGTTCAAACTCGCACCACACATCCTTTCATGCACTATCAACCAACTGTTAATCTCTATTTGATTTCGAATTGCCCAGGTTACTTATCCGCTAGATGTGCTTAGGTTGAGGTTAGCTGTTGAACCTGGATACAAAACTATGACACAGGTCATGGTTATCTAATATGTTATCTTCTTTCCCACATGAGATGGCGCTTTGCACGAGCTGACAAATTATTGCATCCGTTTTCCCTTTCATGCAGGTTGCCTCAAACATGATAAGAGAGGAAGGTTTTGCATCTTTTTATAATGGTCTAGGACCTTCTCTTATTGGAATTGCGCCTTATATAGCAGTGAATTTTTGCGTTTTTGACTTGTAAGCAGTTAAGCTTAAATTATTTTAGAAGCGTCCTGATATATTGCCGTCCAGGCAGAATAAGCTTGAGGTATGTTGACTTAAATTGAATCTGTTCTGAATGCCAGGGTAAAAAAAGCTCTCCCCGAAAAATATCAAAAGAGGACTGAAGCATCCCTGCTGACAGCACTGGTGTCAGCCACTGTAGCCACAAGCTTGTGCTATCCTCTGGACACGATTAGACGACAAATGCAAATGAAGGGTACTCCTTACGTGACAGTTTTGGATGCTTTTCCAGGTACAATGATGCTGGGACAACACAATACGTACTCTACATCAAGTTTTGGACTACATTTAGAATACTTCAACATGTTACTTTTTTCTGGTAGTGTTCCATGACATAGCACAAACTTAATGCATCTGATGCATGCGCTGGATCTATATGCTATATCTGAAATTTTGGTTGAGGTTTTACGCCCCAATGTGATGAGTGAGCAAACTTTACTTGAGCACGCTATGTTGCTCTCTCTTTTCATTCCACGATTCTTCAGCATTTAGGCACAAGCAGTGAGTTATGCGATGTCCTGGTGTTTCGTTGCCATGTACACTTAAGCTGTGCCCCATTTACTGTGATTGGATAAAATTGTGTATCAAGTTTTTTTGAGTAAATATTCGTGTTCATATATAAAAGCTAGCAAAGTGAGATTTGAGAAAAAATTGCTTTCATTTCCTTTTATTGTGTGCTTGGGTACACGAGTTTCTTACGACTAGAAGTTGGTAATTGTCTGGTTGAACATTTTGATTTAGGCATCGTGGCACGTGATGGCGTTGTGGGACTGTACAGGGGTTTCTTGGCAAATGCATTGAAGTCATTACCAAACACCAGGTTTACATCTCTTTCTTTCTGACAAACATATGCATGACAATTAGTCGCTGTGGATTCAGATTTCAGGCGATTGGATACCTATCAGAATCTGAGGCAATGTTTGATTTTGTTTTAAAAATGACAATCCAAAACTGAGTTCGAAATTGTTTTACGACTTCCTACAAGCTAACAAGTCTGCTAATGGTTCCATTTTTCTTTTCCGATCCCACCTACAGCATAAGGCTTACGACCTTTGATGCTGTCAAGAGTCTCATCGTGGCCGCGGAGAAGGAATTTCAAAAAATTAAAGACGAGAATCAGAAGAAACGAGAGGAAGTTGGTAGTGATAGCCTTGCCTAAATCTATTAATGGAAATCATGTTTTCAGAAAATCAATTTTTCGATTCGAGTTAATTCTATTGCTTAGTGAGTTATTGGATGTATGAAGCTATCATTAATATTCCTGCCTGTGTATTTCTAGGATTCTTTTTTTCTTTCTTTTTTTTTTCTTTTTTCTGTTGGTGGTCCTTTGGTCTATGTTATGCTACATCGGGTGTTTTTCTCGGTTTCACCCAATATAGCATGGCATATTCTTGTAAAATGATGGATCGGTGGGAAAAATAATCTACAACATTTATTGTAACAATTTTTATAATATTGTCATGTGTGGAGCTTTTGTTGATGTGAATTATGATGCAGTTACAAAATCAAATAAAAATTGATGGATGTGACAATCCATTATTGGTGTAACAAATAATGTTGTAGGAAATGTTGCATGAGGATTTTCTATCGGGACATGGGAGTATTTGCCCCAGAATAGAATGATCTCATCCGTGTTTATCTAACATATATAAATGGAAGGTTATTGACGGCAACTTGTGTCAAATATTGTTGAAACTTGAAACCGTGTAAATTTAAATCAATGGCCGAAATGTAATTTTGATAATCGGAATGCTGTATCGTGCTATGATTTGTGATTTTAGTGAATATTGTAATTCATTTTTAATGATATATTTAACATCCTGTATACTGTTTTTTTTTGTGACCATGATTTAAGATTTCTGTTATGGTTCTATTCTGGTTACTTATTTTTGAAAACTGAAATCTGTTAGTAACTGCTGAGTTATTATTGTAATTTTGAAACTGAAATCGAAAAACGATTTTTTTTTATTTTTTATTATAATATTTCGGTTTTCGTTCCCGATTTCAAGAGGGCCGTGGTCGGGTTAGCAATTATTCAAACATAGCTAAAAAAAAAAAAAAAAAAGTGCGTGACGCGGATTCGTACTGACGTCCCTCTCTCATCCACTGTCTTCTTAACTAAAATGAGGCAAAAAAATAATAGAAAACTAAAAAAAAAATGGCTTCACCTCTGCGACTCTCTCACCAGAATTTCTTCAATGATTGCGGGAGAAAGTCATCACCGGAGATATTTGATCGGTTCCGGGTGTCCTGTTATCCGGTTCCATCCGCCGGAGCAGGGGGCCCCCAGTTTTCAAAGTAAGAAATAAATGTCTTCAGATTTTCAGCTAGAACTGGTTTCAGTTCCGATTCAACTGTATATATAGTCCGATTTTTTTGAATTTTCTGATCGGTTGCAGTGAGGAAAGTCAACCACGTCTGCCTCTACTGGAAAAATATGGAAATGGGACTTCCAAAAGGTGCCCACTGCCTGAAAGCCTGATAACTTTAGATTGCATCGATTTTTCAGAAGCTTCGTAATTCCAAATTGATTTAGTGATTAAATATGATGACGACAATTAAATTACATAAACCAAATAACTTAATAATCTTATACCTCAAAGGAAATCATAACAATAATATCAGTTTTAAACGTTAATACAACCAATATTGTACGAGAATACAAGAAACTAAATAAAACATTCACTGGATCATCAATGAAAACCCAACTACTCTAGCAACTGTCATGGCAGTCCGAACCGTCCAACCTATGACTTGTCCCGTTGAATTGAGTGTCCAAGATGAAAACAAGGACGTGAGCGACAATCTCTTAATACGAGAATATACGAGTATACAAACTGATACGGTGCATGTGAAATGCAATATGCTCGGATATCAAGGATCAAATCAAGAATCTCATGCTCAGTCCAGAGACGCTTGAGTTTGTAGTATCTGATTTGCCCTAGACGTGTTTTGTCTCTCGCAGTCATCGTCAAAATGTGTACCTACAATGTCCAGGGTTATCAAAGTCTGCGAGCCCCGTCAGACATTGTAGCTCTTGTACCCAATCGTCCACAATACAGAACAAGGCTGAGCGGTCCCAACAAACGAGGTATATCTCAAAAGATATCAGGCCCAACGTGATATGTAATGCATAATATGTCAAAGCAGTAAAACATGTATCATACAACAGATAAATATCCAACATGTAAGTGTGTATATTATGCTTGAATATCTCAGTCAATATCTCGCATATCTCACTAAATAATTTGACAGAAAATCTACTCATCTGAAACTAGACAATACCACCATACTGAAATCACTTTCAAGTGAGATCTAGAATCACTAAACATGCTTCAAAGTTCTTAATGATCCTTAAATCACTGTTTAATTAAGGCTTTAGGATTATACATGCGTCTGTCGTCAGCCCATTGATGACGTCTCGATCTGCATGTCCCGGTTCGCCGACTCTTCCTTGAGTCGACACTAGCTCTTAAGCTTCCCGACACTAAATTGTCCTAAAAACTGCTAAAAACCTAAGGTATATGGTAGAACTTGAGAGAGAGCAACCGAGAGAAAGTGATATAAGAAACAATGAAATCAGCTTTCATTTATACGCTGCATCCGGACTAGTTCAGAAGATCCGAACTCAATCTTATCTGCCACGTGTAATAATCTCATTCGTCTAGATGGATTTATCGGGATAATGTAACCTGAAGTAGATTGGGTTGTCCATTTAAATTCGGCAGATCCCAATATGTTGATTCTCAATTAATCAATTCCGTAATAATGTTTAACTAATAACTCTTTAATCATATCTTAATTAATAATTCATTCAAATAAAGACTTGGGTCATTATGTTAAGCAATCGGTTTGTTTTTGTACAAAGATATATCTTCTTTTATATTTGCAATGAGTGTGGCAATAGTATTTCTAAATGGTACTTAATGCTTAAAGGCTAGTAAGTGTAGCTTGCATTGATAGTATATATTGATTTAGAAATTTGCTGTCTAAATAGGTTCAATTTTATTTTTTTTTGTAATTGTGTCGTAATTATACTTCCTAAAGGTTCTAACTTCTTGAAAGTCTAGCAAGTTTAGCTGGCATGGTTAGGTAATTGCATGTTGATTAGCAATTGGTTGTATGTAAATAGATAATAATTTATTCTGTTTTTGTAATATGGGATGATAGTACTACTTAATGGTGCTAGCTTGGAAGTCTTATTAGTTGAGCTTGCCATTGTTTTAGAGTATTTTTGTAATTGTGTTTTGATCGAGCGGTTTATTTGTATAAATGTATACTTAATCAGATATATCATAGAGAGTGATTCAAGGATTAGAACAATCCTTTGCGAACGTGTACCTGAAACTAGTGTATTTCAAGATTCGGCCTTCGTGGAACATGACACAAGACTATCTTGGCTTCCAACAATTATTAAGGACTTCATTCTGCCTGCTGGCTTCCCTGGTGATATATCTCTACCTTTTAAGTGCCACTTATATGTCATAGTTCAATCACGTCTCTTCATGGTTATGCAAACTTTTTGGGTATTACAACATGTTTGATTTAATATTTAGAGTTGTCCTGCAGATTCTGTTTCAGATGATTACTTGGACTACATATTGCTTCAGTTCCCAACTAATGTGACGGGATGGATTTGTCATACACTGGTGACTTCCAGTCTTTTAAAGGCACGTGAATCTAATTCAGGCCATAAATTCGGCTTGGGTATGTCACCTAGTCAAAAATCAGCAAACATTTCAAGACTTCTTTATTTCATTAGTATATGGAATATCACCAAATCTGAAAAAGTTTAGTTGGATTATAGTAGAGCTTAGAACTTGTTATATCTTGAAATCTGACAGAAGCTTTGTTTCAATTTTCATATTCCTTTTAATGCATTAAAGGGTCTAACTTTGCAACTCTTCAACAAAAATAAAGGGGGACAATTTTTCCTTGTATACATGGAGGATGCTATGGGTAAACTCTTTGCATATCTTTCTTAAATGGTGTAAAAATTTATGATGCTCATATATTATTTTATAGCATCAAGCATTTTTTAAAATAATTTTTCTTTCTCAATTAAAACATCGGTGTTAATGTCAACTTTTACTGACGTTCTGCGCTAGTGCACTTAATGTTCACCATTCAAAATTTTGTGGTGTTAATACAGGCTGTTGGATTAGGGTCATTTTCAGGATCCACGGCGGCGGCGGCGGCTGCCACAATCAGGTATAGTTTATGATTCTTAGTAAATGAGCTGTTTTTTACAGTCTTTTATTTTACTTTCGTATGTCTAGACATTAATTTATTATGTGCCCATCATGGTAATCGCCCTGCTCTATTGGTAAAGTTTTTTTCTATGGTCAATATTTTTGAAGGATGTGAAAGACACTTTTATTCTCTTAAAATGCTGGGGTTCAGTGTACTAATGTAAGGTTGTTCTTGTTTCTGCAGATGGGTGTCTAAGGATGGCATTGGTGCTGTTGGTCGATTATTCATTGGTCTGGATATCTACTGTCTCCATTAGAAAGGACACCGCTGCTATGAAATTTTGAGTGATTATGGCTTCTTTATTTTCAGGTGGAAGATTTGGTAATCTTTTTGACAATGATCCTAAACAATGGCGCTTGTATGCAGACTTCATTGGTAGCGCAGGAAGGTTTGAATTCTACTTCTTCAAGTGTGAATAGCTGTTTCATAATTTTTTATGATGCAAATGTGAACTCTTGTTGCAGCATCTTTGATCTCAGCACCCAGTTATATCCTGCTTATTTCCTGCCGTTGGCATCGGTTGGTAATCTTGCCAAGGTAAAGTTACTTAATTTTTTCTATAGGTGACCCGATTTATTATTCATTAAATCCCAGCATCCCTATTCCAGTACAAAAAAGTTTTGGAAAAATTTTTCTGCCCAGCTTGTTCTTTGAAAAAGGGACCCCATTTAGAAGAACGGTGATTCCTATACTTCCACGTTTTCTTAAGTTAGTCTGAAAACATGCTTTTGATGTTTATAATGGTTGAACAGTTGATGTGGTATACAAAATTTCTGGAATTATAAAATTTTACCATATGTAACGAAGAACCACAATATAGATTACCGATATTCAGTACTTATAGACCGAGAAAAATGTGTGCTGAAATTATTTTCATGAGTATGTCCAAACAAATCATATGTGTTGTTGTTTTGTCCGATGTTATTCTTGCCTGTACAGGCTGTTGGGAGGGGCCTAAGAGATCCATCATTTCGGGTTATACAAAACCATTTTGCCATCTCAGGAAATCTGGGAGAGGTCTCTGCAAAGGTAGGCCGCGATGACGTTTTTTGCTATCAGAAATACGTGGCTTAGATTGTTGATTTAAGTTTTTGCAGAGGTCCTCTTTTGCATCTCTTTATCGGTCTCTGATTTTGTTTACATGCTCGGTGTATATTTTTATTTGAAAGAGTGAGTGGGGTTGAATACCACTTTACTAATCTTTTGGACCTTTTAAGATTCTGGAAACTACCTATACTAAGATTTTTTAACAACTTTGTGAGGAAATTCAATTGGTATGAAGTTGTTGTACTATGTATTATAATAACTGTGCCTTGTGCTAAACTATAGAAATCAAGGTTATGCTACTATTACAGAACTAATTCAATTACAGAATAATTTCACTATATTTTTCTTTCTTGTTTTTCTTTTTTGTGCCAAAATCGGCAGGAAGAAGTTTGGGAAGTAGCTGCTGAGCTAGTTGGACTAGGTCTAGGCATACTTGCTTTGGTATGTAGAATACCTGAATATCAATTTATCTTGATATCAATCTCCACTCATTTCAAAATTCATTCTTCATTCATTTCAATTAAAATAAAATGTAGGATACTCCTGGTATTTCGTCATCATATCCTGTGATGGCATTAACTTGGCTGGGCATGCGGCTACTACACCTTTGGTTGCGCTATTTGTCCCTCTCTGTTCTGCGGTTCAATACAGTAAGCAATTTTTTCTGCAGGCTAAAGCAGAGATGGTCAAGTCTATATATTTTGCAAATTCATAAAATGTATTTATTATATCCGAACTCCTTAAACTAGATTGATAAAGGCTTTTATAGTATCCGTGTGATAAATAAGGGAGACTAATAAAAGGAAATATTCTTAGTTTTGCTCGTTGGTTAGTTGCATTTAAATTCTTTACTCATCATTTTCTGGCAGATAAATCTTAAGCGTGCTCGTATACTGGTAAATTCGCATGTGTTGCACTGTAAAGTTCCAGGTAAGCTTATTCTTGTGTCACCCGCTTAGGCAATTTTATCTGGATGAAAAAATTAAGCTTCCTTCTGGTCAGGAATCAATTTCTGTAACAAGATTGAAGATATATTAGTATGGGAAAGGTTTATAAAACCAAGAATTATATTTGGTGTGTCCTTGGAGGAGATGATTACTGGCAAGAGACGTGGCTTCATGGTATGATATTATTTTCCCAGTGGTCAATTTCTCTTAATTTGCATTTGGATTGTGGGATTTGGAATAAAACAATTTCAAATCATTCAGTAGTCGATATCACAAATGTTCCAAATCCCTTTGTTCTGAGTTATTTTTTTTTATCATAGTGATCAATTTCAATTCTTACTCCATGAAGTCATTTGAGATTTAGTATTCATAATTTGAAATTGAATCCTCCAATCCAGATGGAGCATTAATTTATTTCAGTTCAACATCAATTTCTCTACACCAGTGTGAACTTATATTTGTAGAATTATGATTAAGTTGATTACAAATGTTATGCTAGAGTTCAAATGGTTGATTTTCTCCATTTGTTTTAACAGTTGAGGATCCTTCTTAAACTTTACGCAGAAGAGAATTACTTTCTTGTTCTGAATCAACAGCGAACAGAATTTGAGGTCTTTGTATCCTTCAAGGTATATATATATATATACAGCCATAGGATTGCATACAAATTTCTAACGATGTCAATAATTTATCGAGCTAGTGTATTCTCCAGGAAGGAGCTACAAGTGTATCAGTGTTGCGAAGTGTGTGGCAATCCTACTGGCTCCATCAAAACTGGAGTAAATCAGATGACGCTTTCCATCAACTCGAGCAAAGCTTGGTGGAATTGAATGCTAGGTTTGATGATTTCCTGCTACAACTTGAAGCATCTGAATGGGATACAAGTCAAATAAATTTAAAGGTGCCGAAAGAAATTTTGGTACAGGAACACCATACTTTGTGATCCGTTGGCTTGCAATTCAAAAAGGGCGATCTGAAAACACTCCTGATAACAACTGAACATAGAGTGGCGCCACGCGCAAACAAAAATCGACTTATGCATAGTATTTTAAAAATTCATGTTCCACCCCGTGAATTTTATTGTTTTTCATCCTATTGCACCCTACTTCTCTGAAGTTTCTGGGTCCATTCTTGCTCCTAATCTGCTTTTCTATCCTTTGAAGCTGAGTTCCAACTTCAACTAGACCTTAGGCACTGTTTTTTTTTTACACCATCTTGCTTTTCAAATAGGCAGCTGCCTTTTCGCCAGTCGTCCTTGAAAGTACGTTATCCATTGCATCAGTAGCTTGGTAAAGTTCCCCTCCATGGGGTGTGATTGAATTACAAGGTTATGACCTCCCAGGCTACCTTTTTAGGAATCTGAATTTTGGATTTTCGCCCCTCCATTATGATATTTATTACAGATTTACATATAGAATACAAAAAATATGATTTGGATTCTTAAATTTGCCCCTTCTAAAGCAAATTTCTGGCTCTGCTGCTCCCTCTACTTGTTCTCGCATGTGCAAAGACAGAAAGAAATTAACTTTGGCAGCTTCTACTTTTGTTGTTGCTTTGTCTTCTGGACCATTGTTGAGATTATTCAAAGGTTTTTTGGGCATTCTGTATATATAAACTTTACATCTTTTAAAAGAAAATGCCTACGTTTATTACTACGTAAATAAAAAATATACCCTTTTAATGCTCCAATATGTAGTTCATTGTGCTACATTTCCAATTTTGTAAAGATTTGTTAGGGTCCATGATATCACATATAGATGTAGCATGAAGTAGATTATTATGATTTTATACATCTGCTCACCGTTCCATTAGGAAGAGTGTGGTTTCTCTTGGGCTGTAATACTTGTCTTGGGAGCATGCATAATTTATACAGGAGCGTATCTGATTTGGAAAAGGACAAGTATGTGAAGTCTGGGGAGACAAGCACCAGATTGCTGGAACCAGAAATTCCTCCATACTATCTTTCTTACTCCTACACCTAAACCGGTGTGACCATATCCTTTGGAATGGACCTCGTTCCAAAATAGAGTTGGAACAAATATTTTAAAAACGTTTTAGTGTTTTATAAATAAAAAATCTTAAAATATGTATATTTTTGTAAAAAAAATTATGAAAATATTTTTTAAAAAAGCTCTTCTCCAAGTATAGTTTTTAAAGAATATTTGAGAGTTATTTTTTGATGTTTTTAGAATAATAGATAAAGGTATCCAAAGACTTTTTAACTTTAAAAAGGTTTTTATGGAGTTGTCTATAAACATATTCATTCTTAAACCAATTTTTAAAATTTTTTATAAAAATTTTGTAAATTATTTTTTTAAAAAATATTTTATAAATGTTTGTCCAAAAGGAGACGCGACTCATGATTTAACGCTAAAATTACACAAGAAGTAACTTTTTAGCGTTATTCGGGAGGGACATTCGTTTATGCTATATAAGGTGAAATTAATATATCGCAAGCTTTCCCCTAAAAAAAAAATTCTTACAAATTTGTATAAAAAATACATTATTCTAACCACCTTAAAAAATAACTAAATAAATCTCTACATCAAAATTTTCTGAAAATTTAATTATAAAAATTTGTTATTTTTTATATTATTTGTTATATTCAAATTTTAATAAAAAATACGGTTTTAAATTTAAATATACTCATTATTATAATATAAAAAGTAAAAACCATCTTATTTTAAGTAAAGCTACTTTTTATAAAAACTATATGATTGATGTGATTAGTTTAAAGTTATATTAAGAATCATATTTTCACTAAATGGTGCTTGTAAAAACAATTTAATGTCAAGTTGGGAAAATTATTTTAAATTTTTTTTAATCGGGTTTTGAGGATGAAACGTGGTAGTATACACTTTTTTAGAGAAAAAATTAATATTTTTTAGAATTTCTGTATCTAAACATTAATGAATAATTGCTAAGAGCTGTTATATTCTCTAAAAATGTTCACATTTGTGTTACTCAAATATTATTTTTGTAAAACTATAGAGGGCAATGAAGTTTAAAGAAAATTCAATAGTATTTTATTATTTTCAATTTTTAAATTAAAAATGAAATAGCATACAATCTTTTTTAAAAAAAACTCAAATATATTCTAAAACAACTCAAATATTCTTTTTTTATACTCTTTTTTTATTCAGAAAATTACCCGATATTATTAAATTAGATATAATCTCAACTGTGGGACTAAGTGTTTATAGTTGATGAAAATATAAATCAAAACAGATTTTTTGATTAGGGTGGGTCAAATACCTAACCACCCTGATAATCCCAACAAAATAGAAATTATTGTTCACATGTCAAAATATGGATAATCCAAACTGAATGCCATAAAATCGATCATTAGACCTGTTGAAAGGCACATATTATCACATTATGTTACCAGAAAGTAAAACTAAGAATTATATACTAGGTGCCATTTATCCGATAAAGCAAATATTTTGGGCTGATAGGCGAAATTTACGACTTAGGATCTAATCCTTTATAATCTGCCATTCCATAAGGCTCAAACAAATCTTTGAAGAACCCTTTCTTTCTTCTTGGATTGCACCCAATATCTTTGCAGAGTTGATCATTGTACCAAATATGAGTGCTTGCAATACAAGCTCTTCTGTACATATTGTTGCCGGCATACTTCTTCATATGATTCTCCCACATCTTGACATCATTTTCCATTTGTTCCACACTTGGAAATTGAAACTTTTGATCTAGAAAGAATGAGAGCCATTGACACCTCATCTCGAATGTGTAGAGGTTCGCAATCGACTCGGAGTAGCCCACTACTGCTAGTTGAGGGATTCTTGGATGGATCATTTGTCTGCATTAAACCAACATAGTCTAGGTGTCAATAAATCATAAAATGAAATACAATTGTCCCTGCCAAACCATAAGGGAAAGTGAAGCTTCTATTTCGGGGGCATAGGACTCGTGTTCTCAGAGCCACGTTGGCCAAACTAATCCAGAGTCGAGCAGAGACGACCTTATTATAGTCAGAAGCTTTCCCAGTATATATTTCTTTATTCACAAGAGTGGAACTTGACATGCTGCTTAAGGGGGATCAAGTTCCTTAACACTCGGAGTAACACCCATCGATGATTGTAGCTATACTTAGTGACAGAGTATCAAGTATGTGTAGTGTGTTGAAACAAAGTATTAATGACAAAGATAATTAAATAATTTCAACAAAAAGAACCCAACCGCTTGAAACGAACACAAAGTTTTCAAGTATTTTCCACGTAAAATCATATGGTTTTTATTAATATATACTTGTCCCAAGAAAGTTATTCAATGACACTTGGTTCAACAGTCTTAAGACAAGCAACATTACCTATACAGAGGAACTGAAGAGGTTGGAGTTCCTGCAATGATGTTAGCGAAATTTGGAGAGGCAAAGATATTCTTGAGCTTTTGATCACCCCTATAGCCCGTGGCAAAAAACACGACGTCCGCTTTCAAGGGATCGACCTCTCCATCGACTAGCAAACCTTCTTTGCAGAAGCTAAAACGTTTTGATTTCTTCAGAACGATGCTCCCTTCTTCAACTCCATCAAAGAACTTATCCGGTAGGAAAAATAGCGTACAAGAAGATATTTCATCAACAAAACTACACTTCGGTATCATCCCGTATTTTCTTAAGGGAAGTTTCCATCTAAGGTAGCTCTCAACAAACTTCGACATGCCCCATCGCTACACGGTAAAAGAAGCACATTGACTAGTCATAAATTATGAATATTGAAATCCATTGATCAACAGCACAAGTTTTATTGGTCGAAGGATTACCAAAGGTGTAAGTAGAAATGCTAAGATCTTGTGAAAGAACCCTTCCCCAGGTTTATGAATCATTAGCTCTGAGAATCGGTTGAAAAACAAATAACCGAAGTTAACTCCCCATGGTTCCGCATCAGGAAGCATCCAATGAATGGTTCTTTGGATCATAGTGCACGGTTTCTCGATCCCTGATCACCGAGTATGAATTAAAATTCAATCATTTACGCATTAGATGAACGAAACAGATCGAATTTTTGTACCATTTTCCTGAGCACATTCGAATGCAATGTCGACTGCTGATTTCCCAGAACCTATGACCACAATGTTCTTTCCTTTAATGAAATTTGCAGCACTTGCATTGTCCATGGCTGAGTAATCCATCGAGTGGATTACTTTCCCTGAGAACACATCCGGGCCGTGGCCTTCGGGGAATTCCGGGATGTCCGCTAATCCACTGAATCTTCCAATACACAGTATCACAAACTCAGCCTCATACACCTGCCAACATAGCTTGTATAATATCACAAATTCATCCCGCAGTTTATCACTATTCTTAATTATCTACACAACAATAACATCAAATTGCGCACAATTCAGAACGATTACCTTCGTCGAATCCTCCTTCGTGTGATGAACTTCCAAATTCCATTTCCCTTTGGATCCGAAAGCTTTTCCATCTCCACCCCACAATTCGTAAGACTGAATCTCATCTTCAGACTCCCCCACGTAGTCAATACTAACCACTTCACTGTTGAATTTCACATATTGCAACAGATCAAAATGTTGAGCATAAGATTGAATGTACTCCAGAAGCTGGGAGCTGTGGGGGAACATTTCTTTGACAGAATCCGGCCATGGGAAATCGGAAAATTGGTAGTATGGTTTCGCATTCTGAAGTTTGGTGTGCTCGATGGTTTGCGTCCAGAGCCCACCAACTTGATCTTTCGCTTCAAAAACAATGGTTTTGAACCCTTTGGATACTGCGCATTTGCAGGCAAGAAGGCCACTGACTCCTGCTCCGATGATTGCTACCCTTTTCTCCATTGATGAAATCTTGGAAATTTTGAGAGAAATTTCTTATGCGACTGTCATAAAAGCTAAAGATTTTCCACATAAGAACTTGAATTTCGGGCTGGCATTATTTTATAGTATATTTCTTGTCTCTTTTGATCTATCTGACGCAGAATTCGATATATTATGTTTTCATGAAAATAGCGCGTTCTCATCTTTAGTTTTTTAAAAAGATTTTTTTAACTATGGGATGAGTGCTCGAACATTAGAGCAACTACAACTTTAACATCACAGCGGTATTAACACCAATGTGGTGTTAAAAGATTCTTGCTCCAATCCAGCGTCAGGCGCAACATTGTCGTACGATGACCCAGACACTTCTCAGGTATCAATTGTCGGCGAAATGGGGCCAAAATTAGGCAGACTTCTGTGAATGGAAAACAGAGAACTCAAATTTGGATGAAGGCAAATACAATTGATATTTGCCTTCTTGCGCTTACAAGTCACGGGAGCTATGTAAAAAGAGCTCTTTTCTATCCGTTGAGATCATCTCATTATCAAGACTCCTCTTGAGTTTTCTTATTCATCATATTAGTTTTATAGTATTTGTGAGGTATTTGTTCTCCTGTATTAAAAGAGTATGTGTTTTCTTTGGAAACACAGTGAGTGAGTTGTACACCACAAAATATTATAGTAGAATTTTTTTCATCTTGCTCGTGGTTTTTACCCAAATAATTTTTAGGGTTTTCTACGTAAATCTCGGTGTTCATTTTATTCTTTATTTTCAAATTTATTATCTTAAATTACCGCACGTGGGATCAACATCAATGACATTTATGGTGAATCAATTGGTTGATGGAAAAGAAGTTGCTTTTTTATGGATATGAGGGAAAAAATAATATGTTGGATTGGGCTGAATCCATCAGCGTGGTTAAGAAAGTTTTGCATTTGATTTTATCATCATAACAGTACAGCATGGTCATGTTCTCAAACCAGACCAAATATGCTTCGGGATCTGTGTTTCTGTCATACTCTCTAACTTCTGTTGACTTGTAATGGGCATGCAGTGGTTCATTTACTATCTCAACGAAGAAAAGACACTCTCTTGGATGGATTCGAGCAATTTGAGAGGACCCGATTTGTTCAACTTTTTTATCTTCTTCCTTAAATTTTCCAGTGCATATGTCATAGTGAGGTCCTTGGAACATTCATGAGAGTTTTCCTACTTCTTCGCTCTGTCTCGAGGAAAGGATTCATCCTCAGACCCCTCTTCTCGGTGCACGTGACTGCCGTCGCGAGGTAATTTCTCCGCAATGACTTTCTGTACGGCCACAACTATCCACTAAGTTAGTTGTTTTGGATTGATTGTGAAACTGTGCTGAGGGGTTGGATTCCCTTGGATGACCTCTGAGTATGTGGTATCTATCCGGGAATCGTCCACCCGCATTGATTTTCATTGATTTTCGTGTGAAAACCATATGTATGTCTTAGATCTTATTTCACACAGACGATGTCAATGTTTTAGCCGGGTAAATCGAGCGAGCTGGATGGGCGATTCACTAGGTCGAGTAAGTTCTTCTCGGGCACACTCGAGACCTGACAGATGATATACGGGCTGAATAATATGCACACTTTAAAAACAAAAACGTTAGTTGGGCGCAAGAAAACGTCAGTCAATTATTTTTTACGAAGAAAAGTGCAATATACAAAATATATATTGAGTACTTATGCAAAAAAAATGTTAAGTAAGTCAAATCATTTAGGATCAAGTAAACTTGAGTATTTATATTATAAAAGTAATGAGATGATCTTGTTTTTAGTGCTCGGTTGATACTTATGGCAAGATGATTGTCCATGCCCTGTCTCTTGACACTGCCACATCTGACTATTGTTCGATCAGCTATGCTTTTATCGGTCGGAGTGTGTGGTCACTACAAGACTACATGTGGACAAGATGGCGGTAGGAGAGATGCGTATGTTAATATAGATGTGTGAGAAAACGCACAATGATGGAATTAAGAATGAAAGGAATGTACGCTATTTAGGTGTAGCTCACATATATGATAATATTAGGGAGAGACGTCTAACATGATTTGGTCATGTGAAGAGGAGACCAAACACGTCCTTAATCCGACATATTTTATATTGACATGTTAATGGAAGGAGTGGGACGAGGGGTATGTCATTGTGATTAAGAATGATATTTCAATATTGGTTTAAGAGATGACATGTGAGAAAATCAATTAATTTTGAGAACTAATATCCATGTAATTGACCCCGAAATTAGCAAGAATGTGCTATAATGATAATGATAATACAAATGTTAACAAAAAAGTTTATATGATTTGATTTCTGATTATATATGTCAAAAGCGAACTAGTAAAAAAACAAAAATTTAATTTGATTAACAATAATTTTATCTATATTTTTATTTACAGTATAAATTTTATAGAATGATATTTACTGAATTAATTATATTTTTGTTAATTTCTAGTTTGTCATTATTTATTTAATTTATTTAAACTTTATATTTAAAGATTTTATCAAAGTATTAACTAAAAAGATAATACATTGTATTTTAATTATTAATTTAAATAAGAGAAATAACTTTTTTTGTCCACTAATTTTTCATATTTTGAATTTTGTTCGAGAAACTTTAATTTTTTTTTGGATTCCAATAATATTTCACTAGAGTCCTGATATGATATAAAAAAAATATTGATGTGGATTGAAAGATACTGATGTGGTACAGAAAATGCTGGCATTATATATGAAATTGTTGATTTATACGATGTCGCACCAACAATTAAACTAAAATAACCAAAACTTAAAATTTATTGTGCTAGAACCTAAAATTAGAGAAGTTGGTAGATAAAAAAATATTTCTCTTTAAATAATTATCAAAACAGAATAAAACAAACTAAAATAACTAAACCATTTAGTAGAAACCGAATGGAATTAAAATAGTTCGGATATCATATTGTAAGTTTTTTAAATCGAAAAACGAATGACCAAAATTAAGTCATGTAGAGCAACCGATTTAGACCCCAAGAAAAATTCAATTGATCTAAATCATCATTTATTGTAAGTGATTACTATTTACATACTAGCTATATTTATTATTCATTAATGTAACTTATTACGGATGTCTCGCGTAGTCGTGTGTACGGATTTTTTTTTTTTTATTGCATTTGAAAATAGTTCTTCCTCGGCATATCTCGACGGTATTTCATTTTATTTCTCAATTTGGTAAGAAAAAATATTTATTGTGGATATAAAATAATAAATATTATGCTTCATTAATATCATTGGATAATATTTTCTTTTTGAAAATTATTATTGAATAATATTTGAATTGATATTCTTCTCTGAATGACGAAAACTGTAGTTTATTTAATTAAAATATTATATACTATTTTAATACAGTGCTAAAGTATATCTGAGAAATTTGTGAAATACATAGATTAATTAAAACAATTTTTTCATAATAAGCCATCGGTTGATTCATCGATGAAGGATATATAATAATAATAATAAAATATAAATAGACAACATAACAATTTATAATTTTAATATTTTGTAAGACTATAAACAAATATTAGATTAAAGTAATAATTAGTGTTTTATCAATCGCATTTTCAAGCCTTAGACATTTATATCGTGCAAGCAGATGGTTGTCTATCGCTCCAAGGAAATGTTATTCCTCTAATCATGTTATTTTTGTAATTACAGGTTATGTTACTATCATTCCTACCTGATTTTTTTTATATTCTTTATTCTCCATTATGGAATTTCTTTCTCTTACCAAAGTTGACCACATTTTTATTTGGTGTTAAGATATTTAGATAAATTTATTTTAAATATTTTCATTGTTATAGTTAACAAAATCGATAATTTTAATATTTGAGAAAAGTGAAATATTTTTATACATAATTAAATAGTTTTAAAATGTTCATAAATATTAAAGGGTGTATAATCATTGGTTAGCTAGAGTGTACGATCATTTGATTGGGAGGGTCGGTGATGATGATATTCATATACAAATTGTCGATCATTCACCAAATCGGAAATCAACACACAAGTGTGGGGGTTGTTAGAAAAGTTTTGAACCTAAAAATTAAATAAAATATCTTAAATAGTTTGGAAAAACAATACTTCAATTAATAGTATATAAAAATTTTCAAATTAGTTTTACGTCAAAAAAGATATAAAGTTCGAAATAAAAATATTCTTAGAAGATGTCAAGAAAATTACAATTATAAGATCCATACCATTTGATTTGAGTTCTAAATTAATTAAAGTTCAAAATAATAATATAATATCTATTTTTTTATTTATTATTATTTTATTATAAACATTTTGTCAACTTTTGAATTTTGGTATCTATCACATCATTAATAAATATTATTGGTGTCTTTTAATGGCTCCACGTTTGGGATGATTCTATGTCATATTTGGAGTAGTATGTGATTAAATGTTAGTTTTTAAATATATAATCAACAAACATATCAATTTTTATCAAAATACGAAGATCTACGTAATATAATGATATTAAAATAAATAAAATAAAAACACTCCAAATATATCATAAACTTACTTCACATTTCTGCCTCATTTCGGTTTATTAAACTCATTAAATCAATCAAAGCAAGCAATCAATCAAAACAATATTACACGCTTCTGAGATGTATATGTTTCATTATTAAATAAGAGATGTATATAATTAGCTTACTTGATATGTCATGCCCATGTCCGGACCCCGTGATATCGACGCTAACTCCAAATAAAAAATTCGAAAATCACAAAACTCGATAATACAGAAATTCTGAAACCAGTATTTAATTACATATATACTATAAAATGTTATCTTTATATCATTAAATCATCAATATAACAACGAAAACAAAAGAAACTATAATATAATTATTACATTACCATCAATAGGAATCCATGTTATCAACTATCTACCCGCACAAAAATGTGATTCTATTCGATCAAGTTTTCCTTCTCATCTTGGTTTTTAACCGGAAAGGATGAGTGAGTAATATGATCACTCGTATACTTTCCGATTTTTATAGAAGATATACATTTTCATTTGCATAAATTTATCATACAATAACGTTTTCTCCACTCTTCTAGCAAAAATTATTATTTTCAACAATCAAGCTCTTAATAATTGAACTGTATTACAAGTTACAACTTATAAAATCGAACATATAACATTGAATTTGATATCAAATATAAAATTTAAATTTTATCAAAAATTATACGGAATGATTCCCATAACTCGACGATTTAAATTGTATAAAAACAAGAGTGTCAGGTTACAACCATCATCTTCCATAAAAACCAATTAATACTTCCCGACATATTTAAATAATATCCACCTTGAAGAATTGAAAACTTTTAATGGTATTGTTGCGAGGATAATATATTTTATTAGATGCGTGTATGTTAGTCTAAAATATGCAAAATAAAATGACTCTGCTGCCACTTGTGTAACACATATTGGATTCGCACAATATATAATATATTAGTTTTTGCAAGATATTTGGTGGGAATTTGATGTAGACATAGTTTATTACTTAAAATATCTTACTGATTTAGAAATTATCAAAAAAACATAAATTTATATTCCAATTCCATCAAAAAAAGAAAAGTAATATTGTTTTGGAAATTTTGACCCTTTAAAGAACATTGACATTGTATTTATTTATTAATTATATGATGTAATATTGCACATGCTTATTATTACTTATTTAAATTCCTTTATATTCCATTTGCTTTTGTATACTTTTCTTATTCAATCTCGATTATCGATTATTAATTCATCTCTCTTATGACACAACAACAAATACATATATTAAATACGAAAACAAGACATTGCTGACATTGCTTTCCTGGCAAAACTATGTTATCTTTTGAGGAGGTTCATACTGTCGGTTTGAAAAATTGGGTATTCGATTGTGTCTATATATATGTGTGTGTTTGTATGTATATATGGATTTGATATTGTAGTTGATGGTTTTCATGATAATTTTTTGTTTAATTAATTCATTAATTTTTTATTATACGCTGGTGAGAATTGTAAAATGAGCATCGAGTGCCTAAATGATGATTATTCCCGATATAATTGATGACACGTTTTATTTTTAAGCCTACTCATTCAATGTATTTATTCTTTGACTTGAAAGATATTTCTTTGTTATTATTTATTATATATTTAGACTTGTGATTTTGTGAGATTTATAGTCTATACTTTGATTAAATAGTTAAGAAAATAATTTGTGAAAATACAAGACTTTAAGATATAGTGAGTATTTTATTAATTGTGACAAATTATTTATTCATGTTTATTTAATTGCATTAAATAATTAATAAAAATAATTTAACATGAAATATAAAAAAATCGCGTTATAAAAAATCAAAATCAAACAATGATTTATGGTCGTTTTTTTAAAAAAATTAAAAATAAAAGTATTGAAAAAATACCAACCCGACGGGTCAGCCCTTCAGGCTAAACCCATCGACCCAGGTTTCGAAACCATAAACTGTAATCGGCCCGTTGTTGGACGATCACAGTCACAGTTCATTGACCAGATTAACAGGTCCGTTAAACACGAGCCGAGTCCAGTTTGGATCCGAGCCAGACCCTGACCACGATCAGGTCTACTTGATGCTTCTATTATCACAACAAGAAGTATGATCTCACTATTTAAAATCATAAATGGTTTTTTTATATATATATACAACTATTTTAATTACTTGAAGCTAGTGATGATGGGGTGTGGGCTATTTTTTATAATTCACGTCTCTCCAGAGAGGTTTATGCCAAACCATTTGGTTGGCAAATCATAAATGATCTGGATTACCGTTTAAAAACACAATGTAGCGTTGGCATTATTGATGATGTTCAAATATGGGTTTGACCCTTTAATAATTGATATTGGTGGGTTAAATCAAATTAATCGATTCATTTGATTTGGTTAATTCGGAAATTTGGTTTTAATTTTGAAAAAATCGATCAAATTGGTTCAGTTTCGGTTTTCGTTAAAAAATCGATTAACTGAATTATTATATAATTAAATTTTTTTTATTAAACTTTACATCTAATTTATAAAATTTGTTTAATATTTTATATTTAATATTCTACAAAATTTCAAATGAATTAAGCAACAAATATTGATTTTTTTAAATTATTAAAACATGGCAGTCCTATAATCAAAGAAGATTGTAAAAACTATATAGACGAAATATGACATTGTTAATGTAAAATGAACCAAGTAGCAATGGCTGATGAGAAGGCTATACATGTGTTCCACAAACTTGAGGTTGTTGTATTCTGATTATATATGCCCAAGTAACGAACTAGGAAAACACATCTTCTTTATTCGGCGGATTTTGGACACATGGATATGGGGAAAAAGGAGATAGGAGGAGGAAGAGACGTACATTTTTAAAAGAGTCGGTACTCAACTAAAATTCAGAGTATGTGATACACCTAAAATATTGGTTTTTTCTATACTACATCCTTGAATAATTCCAAACACAGACACATATAATATAGTGACACATATTCATATAAATGGACCCGATCCAAATGGTTTGAGTACAAAAACAAGCTATATACAATTTAATTTAAAACGTATGGTTAGTACAACATATATATATATTAATATTTTTTAGAATTGAAACGATTATTGGACAGATGGAACGTGAAGCTTCTTAGCATATATATTTTTAATTGAAATAATCAAACAGTGGCCATGATAAATAAATACTAATTACGAAGCAGATACACACGGCATCCACCAAACGCATTACTTCATCAATCTCCTCCCTCAACTCGAAACAAGAAATAAAAATTTTAAAAAAGAATAATAATAATAATAACACAAAATCAAAAGACCTTAAATTCATCAAACAAATACCCGCAATTGAAGCGTGTTGTCCAAGCGAAAAAAGCATGAGCGTGCAGTTGCTTGCCTGTTGTGTGAGCTCTTTAGTCCCTTTCCCAAGAAACCCCCGGTTCTAAAGCTTGCTCCTTTACCAAATTCCAGTTTTTTCTCTTCCTAAATAAAGGAAAAAGTTTAAAGTTTCGTCGTTTTTTTTCGTGGGTTTTACTAGTTTGGTGTTCTTTTGCTTCTTGTGAAGGGGTTTTAGGTTTTATGTGGAAAAAAGGCGGAGTCTTGGAGATGGTGGGGGAGTTTATGTGGTGTTTTTGAGTAAGGAATTTGTGGTTTTGAAGGTGGATAAACTAAATATTTTGGTGAGTATTGAATGGGAGTAAGAGAACAAAGAGTGGAGGGTAATGAGGAAGTCTTTCAAAGATTCTCTCAAATCGCTTGAAGCTGATATTCAACATGCCAACACTCTGTATGTGCTTCATTCCCTGAATAATAAATTTGTTTCATTATTTGTCTTTTAGTTTTGGTGATTTTGTGTGGGGGCTCTTTCTTCTTCTTCTTTTTTTCTGTGTTTTGACCCTTTTTTTTTTAAAGAAATTACTGTGAGCTGCCTAATTTTAAATCCAAATTTGAAGCCAATTTTATGATATGGACACGATACGATGGGTTTTTTTCGTGGATTTATCATTTATGGGTTAATAGTTTGCTTGTTTTTCCCAAGAAAAGCAACTGTTTAACATTCAGATGGTGATTTTTTTTATAGTTTGAGTATTGAGTGCTCATAATAGGCGCCCACCTTTTTAAACTTTAAAGATAATCAATGGTGTAGTTGCTTGTACTTTTACTTTTCTTGCAAGTTTGTTTGAATTTGGTGACATAGATGCTCTATTTTTGGATGCATTCTATGTTTAATTGAGATACAGGGCTTCGGATTATCCGGGGGAATACGACGGTGCCTGCCTGCAGATGCGGCTGTCTTACAGCCCTTGTGCCCATGTTTTCCTCTTCCTTTTTCAATGGACTGATTGTCACCTTGCTGGTGCTCTTGGTTTGATTAGGATCCTTATTTACAAGGTACACTCAGGCCTTAGAAAATTCGATGAATGGGTATTCATGTGGGGGCGGTTTTGGTAGGAGTATGGATTTAATATGTTGAGGTTGGAGCAAGAATTAGAATTCTTTTATGAAAAAGATACAAAATTTTATGAGTATGCTTCAATTGTGATTAGTATGTATTGCATCATGCTGTGTTGTTAAAATTGATGAAACGTTGGTAACTGTAGGCATACGAGGATGGTAAGACAACCATGTCAGTTCACGAACGGAAAGCTAGTTTACGGGAGTTTTATGGTGAGGGTGTTTAAAGCTTCGACATTACGTTATTTTCCATGTCCAGAAACATTTTTGCTATTGAGTTTTACCTTTTGGACTCTCTTTTATGTTCGGACATTCTGCCCGAAAATGTATCATGTCTGGTATGAATTTGGTAGGTGTGATATTCCCGTCTTTGCTGCAACTTCAAAGAGGAATAACTGATGTCGAAGAGAGGAAACAACGAGAGATTTGTGGGACAAAGTACAGGAAAAGCGATGAAATGAGCAAAGGCAAGCTGTCTGAAATCGAAATGGAGAGAGATGAAGAATGTGGCATTTGCATGGATATGAATACCAAGGTTGTCCTGCCCAATTGCACTCATTCTTTGTGTGTCAAGTGCTACAATAACTGGTAAGTACATTATTGTGCCCTCCTTTTACATAAATTGTTTATGTTACAAGTTTCGGCTCAGGTTGATCATAAGAAGCGTTCATGAATATTTGTCTTTCCACTTGGTTTCTTTTTGCCGGTGATAAAAATTGTCGAGGGATACATCGGTGGTTGCATTTAAAACTCGGTGTCAAGAAATTGAGTTTAAATGACCCCGAGAGTTCTTCACTCACACTAGTAACTGGGATGGACAATGTAAAAATACCAGGTTCTTTTTAGACGGTAAGAGTTTTGGTTGCCATGCCTAAAAAGTATGAGGCTATAAAATTCGTCAAATGTACAAGGGGGCGGAGCTATGTGGATACAAGGGTGATGAACTCAACTCTTCAAAATAACTCTTACCTCCACAGAAATTTCTGATAATTGACCCCATAGTAATTGATGAAATACTAATAGAAGATTTCGAATTTGTGATTTGGTCCCCTACACCCGAAATTAAAGTTCCCTGGACGAATGATCTAGACTCAAGACTCTAGAAGATCAGGTCTTTTACACAAAACAAGGAGAATGGGGGACACCATTTGACACGTTTCATTTCGACTCATCATGCTTTCGGTTTCTTGAAATTTTCCTTCGTTTCACAGGTGTTCTCGATCCCAGTCGTGCCCATTCTGTCGGGATAGTCTGAAGAGAGTGAATTCCGGGGAGCTTTGGATCTACACCTGCAAAAGCGACATTGTTGATTTATCAGCCATTGCTAGAGAAAATCGGAAGAGACTATTCTTGTATATCGACAAGCTACCTCTAATTGTACCCAATCCGATGATGGTTTCCTACGACCCTCATTTTCCTTGAATTGTAAGCATGGCGTGCCCACTTTCTTTGTGTAGATTTCAAACATTTCTTATGTGTATATATATATGAAGTTCGTTTGTAAGTATCTTTATTTAGTAGTTGTAAACAGCAACTCAACTTGCGTTATTGCTTCGTATATAGGATTTTAATTGTGGATTGAATTGAACCTTTATATCCTCTCCAATGTTCCACTTCTGACAATTTTTTTTATAACTCCTTATATTTGATGAATTGAGAAAATTTTCTAGGAATAGATATAATATATTCTTGTGATGACATGTACATATTAAGTATAGATATATATAATATTATGATAAGATAAGTAATAAAAAAAACTTGGTGTATGTATAGTTTGAGATAAAGATATTTACTTTGTAATCTCCAGCACTTGTGTCAACCACAGGAAGCCATCCTACGTGTACGACCAGATAAGAATCAGATAAGGCCGAGGCTCCCACCACTCTCAGATGGATTCACTCCCAGAATCCAACGGTTATCGTTTCTCCATCCCACCAAGAACCTGCTCTATATCCTCTCAACCACATTTTCCTGCACCCATAACTTAGAACTCCATTTCTATCTTCCTCGCAAAATGGCCGCCGCCTCCACAACCGCCGCCGCGGCATCTTCCTTCATCGGCACCCGCCTCCCTGTGTCCCGCTCCGGGTCGTTCAGGGTTCAGGCCGCGTTCTCATTCGGAAAAAAAAAGAAAGCGGCCGCCAAGAAACCCGCGAAGAAGTTCTCCCCTGATCGGCCTTTGTGGTATCCCGGCGCCACATCTCCCGATTATCTGGACGGGTCCCTCATCGGAGACTACGGGTTCGACCCGTTTGGTCTGGGCAAGCCAGCTGAATACCTGCAGTTCGAGTTGGACTCGCTGGACCAGAACCTGTCCAAGAACCCCGCCGGTGACATTATAGGGACCAGAACCGAGGTCGCCGACGTGAAATCGACGCCGTTTCAGCCTTACAGCGAGGTGTTCGGCCTGCAAAGGTTCAGGGAATGCGAGCTGATCCACGGCAGGTGGGCCATGCTCGCCACTCTTGGCGCCATCACTGTTGAGTGGCTCACCGGTATTACCTGGCAAGATGCTGGAAAGGTACGTTTTTTACAAATACCAATGATTATCCATTTGCAAATGACTTGTACTGATTGTCATTCTTCAAACCAAGAAATGGGTAAATTGTGCATTCATTCCACGTCCCTAGTTTGAGACGAGTTCAGGTTTTAGGTTCAATTGGAACAAATATACTCGGACAAAAATAGTTGATGAAGTTGATAGTTCGTTGACAAAATGCTTGAGTTGAGTATAATTTTAACGAATATAAAAAAAAATTAGGTATAGTCAATTATATCACGTGTGTGCATGTTCTATGTGAAGAGAAATAGGTTAGCGTCTTAGCCATATTGTTTTGATTGAAATTTATCATAATTATTTTATAAACCTTTGAATAAACCAGGTTGAGTTGGTCGACGGATCCTCATATCTTGGGCTACCACTCCCATTCTCCATGTCCACATTGATATGGATCGAGGTGTTGCTCATTGGGTACATCGAGTTCCAGAGGAACGCCGAGCTCGACCCGGAGAAAAGGCTGTATCCAGGTGGATCCTACTTTGACCCGTTGGGCCTCGCATCCGACCCGGAGAAGAAGGCCACCCTCCAGCTGGCTGAGATCAAGCACGCCCGCCTTGCCATGGTCGGGTTCTTGGGCTTCGCCGTGCAGGCTGCTGCCACGGGCAAAGGCCCACTTAATAACTGGGCCACCCATTTGAGCGACCCGCTCCACACCACCATTTTCGACACCTTCGGACTTTTCTCTTGAGCTCTACGACCACTCTATATATTTACGTATTATAAGCCCATTAATTAATTAGTGCCTCGTGTATTAAATCACAATTGCGAGGTTATTGTTGTCTTGTAAAGATTGTAATATTTCTGTTTGGGTCGATAACTTATAATTCTGTATCTCTAGCCAACGTGACTAAATGCACGAATTTCCCGTGTAACGTTAACTCCGATAATGAGTACAACGCTACATCTTTATTTGCGGAAGGTATTGTTATAAAACATAGAAAATACATATCAAAAAGTTTGTCTTACTTTTTATTCATTTTAACATTCGATGTAGAACATTTGTGCGTCGGCAAAATGTAAATGGTTTTCACAAACCTTAGAATTCTTAGTGTAAGAATCATCTACTTTAATCTAACTTATAATATCACTCATCGATATTGATATGATTACTTATTTTTAAGTTTATTTTTCATTATGCGGACTCTCAAAAGAATCGATGTTCAATTATAAACTCTAGAGTGTTATCATTCCAAAAGAAATATCTATTAGGTATTGTAATTTTGAATTTAACAATTATTTTTTTTATTAAATTTAATGTTCGGCGTGAGATATTAGTAAAAAAATGTTTAAAACATCAATGATTATAATTTTTTTTTTAATAATGTTTGGCTTAAATTTTTAATTGATTATAATCATATCTCATTCTATTAATAAAAGACTCATCGGTATCGTATCAAAATGATGCACGATCATCGTAAGCTCAAACCAAAGTACAAGAATGTATTAATATTTTAGATATCTACATTCTTGTTTTATACTTGTGCTCCGAGAAGCCCGACTTCCTATTGTTTTTCTTCCGCATGAAATTCAATAATAAATCTTCTGAGAACCCACCCCTATACAATGAACATGAAGCTTTCAATTGCTTCAATTCCTCAATTGTGTTTTATGGATATAAAATTTATAATTCAAATCAATCCAATGTATTTTATTGATAAAGTTAAAATTGTGGATTTGAAGTTCTTTCTAATTTTTAGATTTTATTTTAGGGCATCTGAAATTTCCATTGAAAATGGTTTTTGAAAACTCCATTGATTTTCGAATTTATTAATTAATATATCATTTGGATTGATAGATTTTAAATCAGTGATTTCAATTGTATTTTTGTTATTTTAGATAAGTAATACAATAATTTCAAATCAACAACTAACATGTTTATATCCTTACACGTTTTATATTTTTTCTGTTTGCTACAAAGTACCATACCCATGTTTGATGCTACCGTTTAGGTATTCTACCACGAGGGGTTTGGTCTCATGGTGCATTGAAAATCTAATAATGTTGGGGGCCATCGAGTTCACAATAGAAGTGTAAAAGAACTGAAGCGAGTCGAATATGATGAAAATTTGATGGCTTGAATTCGGCACGAATTAGTTCTATTCGAGTTCGAGCTCGAAATTCGAAAATTTTATAACTTTTTGTTCAAATTCTATTCAAATTAAAGCTCGAGTTCGACTCGAAAAATTTGAATATATTCGCAAACTATTTGAATTATTGTTCAAATTTATTTACTTGATATATAATTAAATTAATAAAATATTAAACCCCCGCGAGCAGTTCGCGAAATATCAAACAATATAATTTTTGCTCGAGTTCGGCTAAAAAAAAAAATTGAATATGTTCGAGTTCAGCTCGAATACGAATCAAATATTTCTTGAATTTAGTTAAAAATCTCACGAACATGTTCTATTCGTTTACACCCTTAGTTCACACTAGGATTGGGCGTCGGGTCGAGTTCGGTTAGTTCGGGTCAGGTACCCGAAAAATTTGAGTAGCAAAATTGCTACCCGAACACGAAATTAAATCTGTAATATCCGACAGTTTGGGTACCCGAAAATTTCGGATAGTATCTAGTACCCGACGACGGTACCCGAAATTTAAATAAAAAATTTCTAACCTTTTTTTTTATATCTTTCAAACTTTAAAAAAACCATGTATTTTCATTCTATCTTGACAAACTCCAATAAAAAAAACAACATATTTTCAATGTATTTCATCATATCTCCACTGTGATAACAATGAAAAAATATATCACATAATAATATGGTTAAACAATGTATACAAAAATACATATTCTGCTCAAAATAGCACAACAATAAAAAGTTGTGGGAAAATCATAAATCTAAATAAAACATATTGTAATTAAAAAAAAAAGCAATAATTCAGCACAACAAAAATCCATCACTTTTAAACAATAATAAGATGTTAAAAAACTATCAATTTAAATAAAAACACATTTCAATTAAAGGAAAAACCCCTCGGATACACCACAAACAAAAAATCCATCACATATTAACCAATCATCTTCGAAAGTAAAAATATCAAGTTCTTCAAATCATCAACAATAAAATAAAACAAGAGGTAATGCATCTTCCAACTTCCAAGGTAAATCATCATACGTCCAGATGAATCATCTTCCAATTCAATAGTGACTCAAAGACTCAAAATCAAATCAAAGTACCTGCATTGTTATAATTCTGAGTTTTCTAAGACAATCATTAAAGTAGAGAATTATAATGAATTTAAACTTTAAAACTTACAATCATGGAATATAATGGATTTTAACTTAAAAAATCACAATAATCGATTGTTTATGTTTTTCATAATTATATATCAATTATGGTTGATTCCTTCCTTGATTTTGTTAATTCTATGCAATAAATAAAATAAAAAATCAAAGAGATTAGTTATTAGAGAATAAAACATAATTACTGAGCTTATATATAGAAACATAAAAGGAAAAAATATGCCTTTCTCAAGTATTTTTATTTTAGTCAAATCTTCCTCTATGCATATAGGCTTTGAATCCAACCTTAGCTACTAAATGCTGCTTCCGAAGCAACAATGTAGATATGGATCACTAAGATATTAAGTGCCAACCGAGAAAGAGTAGAAAATTTGAGAGAATTAACTTTCCACCACGGAATGATATAAAAATTTTCATCATAATATTCCTCACGATTTTCACCTAGATATTTCTTCAATTATGAGTTCAGTTATTATTTTTTTTCCCACCAAGCTTGTATTTTTTAAACTCATCTTTCAAGTACCTTAGAGAAGTAATGGAATTATCAGATTGGTAATCTTTTGAAAATGACGTAGAACTTAAAGCAAAAGGTACCGGACTTCTTGGAGTTCCATAAATCTCACTTTATAATCATAAAAAATTTCTTGCATTCCACTATTTACTTTTTGTTTCAACATCACGCTCTCTGTGAGAGTTACCATTGTAGTCTCGACTCTCGAGTATGTAAAATTAGCGATTTAGTTTTTATTTCCTATTTTAAATATAAAACATTATACTTATATAATATATTATAAAAATATATAAATAGATCGAGTACCCGATATTTTTCGGGTTCGAGTAGGTACAGAAGCTTAAATTTTGGTAAACTAACCAACCCCATCGGCCGATTACAAAACGCCCACCCCTCTAGTTCACGCCTTGTCCTCATAGTGTGTCCGAGAGCTAAAAATTATTGAATGTGAGATCCATGCTTACCCAAAGAATTTGATGTTATATTCTAAAGGAGTATCCAAATATTTGTCGGCAAAAATTAAATGAGGCGGGGACAACACATTTTGCATGTTATGAAAAACGTGGAGGTTGGCAAAACAATTGTCAAATTGGCCTAATCAAATTTTGAAACGGAAGGTTACGTTCAGATGAGGAATTGCATCTATAAATAGATGCATTCCTTCATCAGTTGGTGTATCTCATTCTCAATTCCTTCTTCGAGTTTTTTCTCATCTTATAGCATTTGAGTGCTTAGTTCTATAATATTTGTGAGGTGCTTGTTCTCCTGTATTAAGAGAGTGTGTGTTCTCTTTGGAAACACAGTGAGTGAGTTGTACACCACAAAATACTATAGTGGAAATTCTTTTCATCTTGCCCGTGGTTTTTACCCTAATTATTTTTAGGGGTTTTCCACGTAAATCTCGGTGTCCAGTTTATTTTTTATTTTCGTGTTTTATTATCTCAAATTACCGCAAGTGGGACCAACAAGTGGTATTAGAGCTTTGGTTTAAAATTTCTTAAAAATTCTGAGTATGCTCTGTGGTTGCAGCCTAGACTGATCTTCCACATCAGAAAAGATTTTTTGAGATTTTTTATTTAAGGCAGGATTATTTTGTCCAGTCTACTAAAATTGTTGTAGACATAATGGCGGGAAGGTACGAGACAGCAAAGTTCAACGGAAGCGATTTTATGCTGTGAAAAATAAAGATACAAGCAGTTTTAAGAAAGGAGAATTGCTTGGCGGCTATTGGAGATAGACCGGTGGAGATTACGGATAATGGAAAGTGGAATGAGATGAACGACAACGCTGTTGCCAATTTACAATTAGCTATAGCAGATGAAGTATTGTCAAGTATCTCTGAGATTAAAACAGCAAAAGTTATCTGGGATACTCTGACAAAAATGTACGAGGTCAAGTCGCTACACAACATGATTTTCCTAAAGAGAAGATTTTATACTCTTCGGATGGCGGAATCCTCATCGATGACCGATCATATCAACAAACTAAATACTCTATTTGTCCAACTCACTTCCATGGGGCATAAAATAGGGGAAAATGAACGTGCGGAGCTTCTACTTCAAAGTCTACCAGATTCATATGATCAACTTATCATCAACATTACCAACAATATTCTTATGGGCTTTCTAAGATTCGACGATGTCTTAACTGCGGTTCTCGGAGAAGAAAGCGGCGCAAGAATAAAGAAGATAGGTTGGTAACATCGAAGCAGGCGGAGGTTTTACCGATGATAAGAGGAAGATTTATGGACCGTGACTCCAGTGGGAGCCAAAGACGAGGTAGATCAAAGTCGAGAAGTAAGAAGAAAAATATTTACTGCTTTAAATGTGGCGATAAAGGGCACTTCAAGAAAGAGTGTACGAGTATCGACAAGAGTTCTCGAGGAAATGTGGCCAGTACTTCAGGCAGTGGTGAAATTTTATTCAGCGAAGTAGCAACTGTTGCAGAAGGCAGACACAAATTTTGTGACACGTGGATTATGGATTCAGGAGCGACGTGGCACATGACGTCTCGGAGAGAATGGTTTGACCATTATGAACCAATCTCAGGAGGATCTGTATTCATGGAAATGATCATGCCTTGGAAATCGCTGGGGTCGGTACTATCAAAATTAAAATGTTTGATGGCACCATTCACACCATACAGGAGGTACGACATGTGAAAAGACTGACGAAAAATCTTTTGTCTTTGGGGCAATTGGATGACATCGGGTGCAAAACTCGTATTGAGAATGGGATCATGAAAATTGTTAAAGGCGCGCTTGTGGTTATGAAAGCGGAAAAAGTTGCTGCAAATCTGTATGTACTTTTGGGAAAAACACACAAAGAGGCAGAACTAGATGTTGTATCAATTGGTTCAGGAGAAGAATTAACAATGTTATGGCATAGAAAGTTTGGGCATATGTCAGAACGGGGGTTGAAAACTCTCTCAGAACGGAAGCTGCTGCCGGGACTTACAAAAGTGTCATTACCCTTTTGTGAGCACTGTGTTATCAGTAAACAACACAGATTAAAGTTTGGCACTTCTACTGCCAGGAGCAAAAGCATGTTGGAGCTGATTCATTCGGATGTTTGGCAAGCACCGGTTGTGTCCCTAGGAAGAGCGAGATATTTTGTCTCGTTCATTGATGATTTTTCTAGGAGATGTTGGGTGTATCCAATCAAGAAGAAATCATATGTTTTCCAGATCTTCAAAGATTTCAAAGCGCGGGTTGAACTTGATTTTGAGAAGAAAATCAAGTGTCTAAGATCTGACAATGGAGGAGAATATACCAGTGACGAGTTTGATGCATATTGTCAACATGAAGGCATGAAATGACAGTTCACAACGGCTTACACACCTCAACAGAATGGAGTGGCGGAGCGGATGAACAGGACCTTGTTGGACAGAACAAGAGCTATGTTGAGGACTGCGGGTCTAGACAAGTCATTTTGGGCAGAAGCGGTCAAAACCGCTTGTTATATTATCAATCGTTCTCATTCAGTGGCGATTGATCTGAAGACTCCGATGGAGATGTGGACTGGGAAGCCGACATATTATTCTCATATGCATACATTTGGAAGTCCTGTGTACGTTCTGTACAATGAGCAAGAAAGATCGGAATTGGATTCGAAATCCAGAAAATATATCTTCTTGGGTTATGCCGATGGAGTAAAGGGGTTTCGCTTATGAGATCCTACTGTTCACAAGCTTGTCATCAGCAGGGATGTTATTTTCGAGGAAGATAAATTGAAGGGAGACAAATTCAGAAACTACTATATTTCAGGTGGAAAATAAGACGGAGGAAGGTCAAGTTTATTGTGAAACAGTACCAGAGCACGAAGAACAAGAACATGTTGAGTCTGAGGTTTCCAATGTGAGGCAGTCAACTCGAGACAGAAGACCACCAGGTTGGCTTTCAGATTATGTCACTGAAAGTAACATTGCATATTGTCTATTATCAAAGGATGGTGAGCCATCGAGTTTCCACGAAGCTACTCAAAGCTCGGATGTATCCTTGTGGATGATAGCAATGCAAGAAGAATTTGAGGCATTAGACATGAATAAAACTTGGGATCTTGTTACACTACCACGAGGAAGGAAAGCCATTGGCAATAGATGAGTCTATAAGATCAAGCGTGATGACAATAACCAAGTGGAGCGGGAACGTGATAGATTGGTCGTAAAAGAGTATGCTCAAAAAGAAGGCATTGAATTCAATGAGATATTTTCTCCTGTGGTTCGGCTTACAACAGTCAGAGTAGTTCTAGCATTGTGTGCGGTGTTTGACCTACATCTAGAACAGCTAGATGTGAAAACGGCGTTTCTTCATGGATATCTTGAAGAAGAAATCTATATGCTCCAGCCAGAAGATTTTGCGGGAAAAGGCAAAGAGAACTTGGTTTGCAGTTTGAATAAATCTCTGTACGGTCTCAAACAGGCGCCGAGGTGTTGGTACAAGAGATTGGATTCCTATATCATGAGCCTTGGATACAACAGACGGAGTGCAGACCCTTGTACGTATTTCAAGAGGTCTGGTGATTATTATATTATTTTGCTATTGTATGTGGACGACATGTTGGTAGCAGGCCCCAACAAAGATCATGTCCAAGGATTGAAGGCACAGTTAGCTAGGGAATTTGATATGAAAGACTTGGGATCAGCAAACAAGATTCTAGGGATGCAAGTTTACCGAGATAGAAGTAACAGAAAGATTTGGCTTTCCCAGAAAAATTATTTGAAGAAAGTCTTGCAACGCTTCAACATGCAAGATAGTAAGCCAATTTCGACCCCTCTTCCTGTTAACTTCAAGTTATCCTCCGAGATGTGTCCTAGCAGTGAAGCAGAGAGGATGGAGATGTCTCGAGTACCATATGCATCAGCAGTGGGAAGTTTGATGTTCGCCATGATCTGTACAAGACCGGACATTGCTCAAGCAGTGGGAGCAGTTAGTCGGTATATGGCGAATCCTGGACGAGAGCATTGGAACACTGTCAAGAGGATCCTTAGATACATTAAGGGTACCTCGAATGCTGCATTATGTTATGGAGGATCGGATTTTACACTCAGGGGCTATGTCGATTCAGATTATGCAGGTGATCCTGATAAGAGGAAATCTACTACTGGTTATGTGTTTATACTTGCAGGAGGAGCAGTAAGCTGGGTTTCAAAACTGCATACAGTTGTGGCGTTATCTACAACAGAGGCAGAATACATGGCAGCTACTCAAGCTTGCAAGGAGACAATATGGATTAAAAGGTTATTGGAGGAGATCGGACACAAACAAGAGCATGTTCTTTTGTTTTGTGACAGTCAGAGTGCCTTGTACATTGCAAGGAATCCAGCCTTTCATTCCAGGACGAAACACATTGGAGTTCGATTTCACTTTGTGCGGGAAGTAGTAGAAGAAGGAAGCGTGGATATGCAGAAGATCCATACAAAGGATAACATAGCTGATTTTCTGACCAAGCCAGTGAACACTGATAAGTTTGAGTGGTGTAGATCCTCAAGTGGTCTAGCGGAAACGTAAGCAGCAGGGAATGACAAGATTGAAAGGATGTGTGGAGAAGTGTTTGATTCTCAATCAAATCTCAAAGTGGGAGAAATGTCGGCAAAAATTAAATGAGGCGGGGACAACACATTTTGCATGTTATGAAAAACGTGGAGGTTGGCAAAACAATTGTCAAATTGGCCTAATCAAATTTTGAAACGGAAGGTTACGTTCAGATGAGGAATTGCATCTATAAATAGATGCATTCCTTCATCAGTTGGTGTATCCCATTCTCAATCCCTTCTTCGAGTTTTCTCTCATCTTATAGCATTTGAGTGCTTAGTTCTATAATATTTGTGAGGTGTTTGTTCTCCTGTATTAAAAGAGTGTGTGTTCTCTTTGGAAACACAGTGAGTGAGTTGTACACCACAAAATATTATAGTGGAAATTATTTTCATCTTGCCCGTGGTTTTTACCCTAATAATTTTTAGGGGTTTTCCACGTAAATCTCGGTGTCCAGTTTATTCTTTATTTTCGTGTTTTATTATCTCAAATTACCGCAAGTAGGACCAACAATATTCATATTTATTCGTATATGAGGTCTATATTTTCTATGGATCCTATATGTACAAGATTAAAACGTTTGGATACATCCTTAAATTTAAGATAATATATTTTAATAGCGATAACAAACGTGTATGTAATTGAAAAGCCAAGTGAAATTGTTCATTTTCCCCCTTTATTTTCTATTTTATTTTTAAAAAATTATAAAGTAAGTATCTTCTTTATTTTCTATTTTAACAAACTATATGTGGAATCGAAAACCAACTTACTTAAGGTTTTTCATAAACTTTCTATTCTTCTTAATGATAAAATGTTTGAATGTGTATGCATGCGCGCATCATATAACAAATTATACTGGTATACAATAGATTTCAAATTTTAAACAATTAATTCCTAAAGCATCTTATTATCTGTAACTTCAATATTCAACTTATAAATTAATTACATATATTGTTATTTATTAAAAATAAATTTTTACGATAAAAAATTATTTTCCAAAAAATATTAGGAATTGTATACTTGCTTTATGTGTAGTTAAATTAATAACAAAAAAATAATTTAAAGAAAATATCGTTAGTAGAGAAAATTTTCGGGACTTCCCAACTGTGATTGAATAACATGACATTACTCGTAAAAAAAAAACCATGACATTAGAATATTTGTTATTTGTGTTATATATACACTAGACACGTTATTTGTGTTATATTTATACAAGTCATGTGCCTCGATGACTACTATCAATAATATGTCGTTATTCTTAATTCTTTCATATTATAATTAGATAGAAAACACGGAAAATTACGAAGTTTCGGGTTCAAAACCTAATTATAATTAGTTCGGCACCAAAAAAAAAAAAAAAAAAACTTAATTCACTGTTGCAGCACATTAGTATAAATATAGAGATCCATCAGTGCGAGGATTTTGCCTTCTCCTGTTGGCCCTCTCCCCTCGCCGCTGTGTTCGAGGTTGCTTCTCCACTATCTATTTTCTGTCATAAGTATCCTTACTTTGTAGGTCTGTATCCGTGTTGATTCTTGATGGGTTTTGTTGTTACTTTTTTGTTTACATCTGTTTTTTTTTTCCCGGGATTCTTCATAGGTTTCTGTTCACAAAAAATCAAAGCTGTTTTAGGTTTTGATTATATGATCGTGGAGGGGGAGGCATTATGGGGTTGATATATTTGATTTCTCTTGAAGGGAAAGCGTATAGTTGCAAGCAATGCCAAACGCATCTCGCTCTCTACAGTGACGTCATCTCTAAGGTAATCTTTGTACCACATGTTATGATTTTTACGCACCAGTCTATTTTGATCGGTGTTCTAAAAAGTGTGAAAAACACGGGGTGATTGAGAAAAAGCTTGGCTTATGGCAACAAAAACGCGAAGCGCCTGAGGAAAAGCTTCGCTTAGGGCAACAACGTGAAAAAAACTGTTACGCATGAAAAAAAAGATAGAATTTTTTAGATAAAAATTTAACTTATTTTTTTAATAAATTTTAACATTTAAATTTTATTTTAAATAAGAAATATTTAATTTACTTCAAACAATTTGTTATTTTGAAACTTATGTTATTAATAACTGGAAAAGTTTATGCATATATTCTCATAATTTGATGTTTATGTGTCGTTTAATTTATTAATTTACTTGATATCATTAAAATTATAATAAAAACTAGAAACGTTTGTACCAGTAAAGTTTGAAGCTTTATTAACGCTTTTAAAACCTTGCTTTTGATTTCAAGTTTGTTATGACATATGAGAGTGAATGTATATGAGCAGTGATGAGTGATTAGCTAGAAACTTTGTAGTGGTCATTGTCAATTTTGAAGAAAAAAATTGTTTCTAACTCCTGTCCAACAATTCCATTGAGTTTTTGTTTTGTCATTGAGTTGTCCCTCTTCTCCTGGTATCGCCCTGCTCCCCTGATAGGACAGTTGATCTTATTGAAGTCAGTGGTTTTGAGGATTGGATGGCTCATATATCCTACGTAATCTTGCGCCAGAACCAGAATAGCTTTTTACTTTTGATTTGGTGTGGATTTTATTTTGTAGTTCTGAAGTGAAGTAAGGAGCTGGCGTCTCGAGTCTTGTTTTTTTATTTGTTTTATTGCGTTCAGTGTTTGTTGAAGTGAGAATATTGTGTAGCAATTTGCATTAGGAAGTCGTGTAATGTTTGCTAAAGTAAATCTTGTTTTCTTTCTAGGCTGGTTCTTTCCGGAACACCCTCAATTTGTTTGTTGACAAAGCTGTCTTAGACACATGATGTTTGAGATATATAGCTCGTGCATTTTCGAGATTTTGGACTCAGAGTTTATCATAAGAACAAATAGGCCGAAATATATATACCTCGAAAAATAAATCAAAACATGGCGCTTTAAAGCTCTTTGAACTTTAAGCTGAGAGTGTGCTTCGTGGTTTATCTCTTTGAACACAAACTTTTACCCATTGTTTTTATAACCCATGTTTTCAGGCTTTCCTCTGCAAAAATGGGAAGGCTTATCTCTTCGACAAAGTGTGAGTGCCCTTTTTTATATGGTTAACGTTTGACTGGATTTTTGGAGCTCATTGCTGACAAATTCAACTTATGATTCGTCTGCTAATTATCGATCTTACTACATGTTTTTTAAATTGGAATTCTGTCGTTTCGAAGCATAAAAAGTTAGAACATGTTTAAGAGCGAAAATGATTTGGCCATGAAGAAGTTGCATGTTTCCATCAGCTGTAATTCTGGCTAAAGTTTTGCCTATTGACATGTGCCTTGTGTATGTGTTACTTGATGCCAGTGTGAATGTCACTGTCGGAGAGAAAGAAGAACGGATGATGATTACTGGATTACACACCGTTGTGGACATTTTTTGTGTTGGATGTGGTTCCATTGTTGGATGGAAATACGTGAGTTCTTGTCATGAAAACTTGGATCACGCTCTTTGTTTCTTTTCATTTTTCTATCTACATTGCTTATAATACCTTAACGCGTCCCTCTTTTGCTGTTTTCTCAATTTCAGGAAGTCGCTTGCGAGAAGAATCAGAAGTATAAGGAAGGAAAATTTATCATCGAGAGGTATGTAATGTAGTGTTGGCTCTGATCTGGGACGGACCCAGAAATCGCGAAAAGGGGTGAGATCAGTGGGGGAGACGCAACATATGTGGGGGTGAAACTTATATATTTTCGAGAATCACACGTAAATATTTAAAAGTTTCCCGTCTCCCCCGCCCTGTTTGCTTCTGTCAGTGATGTTGTGCACTTTTCACTCCATCAGTCAAAACTCGCTTTCTTCTCGTTTGAGCAGGTTTAAAGTATTAGGTCCTGATGGAACCGATATGGCTGAAAGCGATGTGGAAGACGCTTGAATAAATATCGAATCTACTCGTTCAAAATCGACTGTCTTGTTTATCCTCCTACTCTGCTTTCTTTTTTTCTTTGGAGCTGATTCTTCAGTCTTTTACCGATTACAGTTGGACTTATTGAAGTAGACTCCAGTTTTTTGGGATGATTTTTGAGTGGCCATCATTACTTGAGCTCAATTGAATTGTGCCCTTCAAAATAGCTATGTTGCTGGATGTTTGGCTCAAAAGGTTTATTCAACATAATTTATTTCTGAACTTCAGTTTGGATTTTACTAGATATTAGACGTCTATTTGCTTAGATGGGATTGTCCCCACTGAATTTGGGTCCAAGGCAGAAGTGTCCCCACTGAATTTGGGTCCAAGGCAGTAACTTTCAACGAGTCCATATAGTTTATGGGACTCGAATGAACGAGTGCTTTATTTGTTTTCGCTTGTAACCCATGATCCAAACTTCTATCCACGTCTGACCCATGTGACCAGATTTGAACGATTCAGGCTGGTTGCACGGTTTTCAAGTGCCACGTGATTGCTAATTACTCTCAATAAATCCAACTACTTTTGACATGTTTGAATTCGAGACTAAGATCGTTATATCAAAAGTTTGAATATTTTTTTTTTTTTGAGAAAAAACACAATTAAACATTAATAGCATCCAACGATGTTACATCCATCAACCTGGATGGGTACAAAAAACCCACCCAACGAACAGGTGAAGGGTGGGACAAACCAAAAATAGCTGAGCAATGAGCACTATTGTTAGCTGATCTAAATATGTGATTAACCCCATAGAATTTACCAGATTTTAGGTTTTCTAAAATGTTGGAAACTAAAACACCATGAGGATCACGACCAACTTTCTTGAAGTGCACCTCCTGGACTGCCGATAGTGAATCTGAAAAAACCCACACTCTGTGAAAGCCGCTTTGTAATGCAAGAGTCATTCCAAAGTTGATCGCCCGGATTTCCGCATCCAAAACCGTGCCAGACAATCGGTAGCACTCGGCAGCAGCTGCACAGATAATACCCCGATGGTTGCGAATCACAGCAGCTGCACTACACAATCCCAATATCTCATTAAATCCTGCATCAACGTCGAGACGGAGATGACCTGAAGGAGGAGGCTCCCAACACTTTGATTTCGCCTTTAAAGATGATTCCTGAAGAGTCCCATTCATTTTGCGAGCTTCTTGGAATTGACTGAGATAGGATATGGCCCAATTAACTTTCAAAACAGGTAGTGAGCTGTGTTCACTATGCTTAGCCTTGCATATCCCTATCCATACAGCCCACGCAAGCATAGCAAAGTGTTCAAACTCAGACATCGAGTATCCATCTTTAACACTGATTCCACAATACAAAAAAGACAGAAGCTTACAGCCCTTCAATCGTCTCCAGAAAATGGTTTCTTTCCACACCCCACACACCTTGGGGCAAAAAATCAGGCTATGGCTGGTAGATGCTAAGTAATTTCCGCAAAAGCCACAGCTACATGATGACAAAATGTGTCTCATGAAAAGATTTCCTTCATTAGGCAATAGATCATTACAAGCACGCCATAAGAAAATTCTAACCTTTTGTGGAATATTTAATTTCCAGATAAATTTCCACCACCACTCAATTCCAGAACCCGACTGAGATTCATGGGGATCAAAACACCCTATCTCGAGAAGGTAACCAGATTTAACCGAATATTGGCCATCCCGACCCCATTTCCAATATCTAATATCATCTGTGTTATGATTATGCAATGGTAAATCCAGAATTCTATCTGCCTCAAAAGAAGGAAATAAACTGCGTACCTTATCCACATTCCAAGTTCTGTCTGGTCATATTAGCTCACTAACCATCAGCGATTCATTAGATCCTTCCATAGAACTTTTGCCAGAAGCTAACGAGGCTATCCAGTTATCTGAGTATGCTTTAATCCGAAGACCATTCCCAACCCGACATCGAACACCTTTCTGAATCAACCCACGGCTCCACAGTATTGATCTCCAAATGTACGAAGGTTTCGATCCTAACTGAGCAGTCAATATGTCACTATGTCTAAAGTACCTAGCTTTAAGAATCTTGGCCATGAGCGATGCGGGATCGCAAATTATCCTCCAGACTTGTTTTGCCAACAGTGCTCGGTTGAAATCCAATAGGCTCCGAAAACCCATACCTCCATATTGTTTAGGTTTTTAAAATATTAAGTGCTCTATAATGTTCCCTATTGTATGATTAATATGGCATTTATTATTCTGGAGTAGTTTTGGAATATGATGTTAATATTTAGTTATCAAATTTAAAATTAATTTTAGTAAACCCCACACAAAACAGCCCCTAGATTTTTTTTATTATAATTAGTGTTTTTTCGTACGCGATGCACACATATATATTAAAATTTTGTTATGAAATATTTATTTGTGAAATTTTAGATATTATATTAAAATTAAGAACTATAAAAATGGTTTTGTATAATAATTTTTTGAGTAGGTCTCTTGTAAAATCGTTTCACGAGTTTATACATATGAGACGAGTCGATCCTACTCATATTTATCATGAAAAGTAATATATTTTTGCATAAAAATAATAATTTTCATGAGTGAGCCATGTTGGATATTCATCTCACAAATATGGATTAGACGGTTTCATAAGAGTTTTTATTTTTATTTTTATATGTATAGATGACATAATCATTTTAAATTCAAAAATACATATAAAGATTAAAAAAATATTTTATTAAGATATGTTAGATATAGATGAGATACACCATCACTAAAATAATTTTTTATGATTTTTTAATTAAATGAAATGATTTTTAAAAAAAGTTTTGAGAAGAATTATATTTTGATTTAAATGATGAGATAAATTTGAACTTAATTATTTCTGACACGTGGAGCCAGTGGTCAAACCTGAAATCAAATGAAAGTAGTCTGTAAAGTACAAAGGCTCAAACTCTGGGAAATACAAAAGGGCCCACAATAAATTTGAACTACACGACTCTCGAGATCCACGAAGGCCCAGCCCATCTTAGATGTTTTCTACTTTTATTTGTTCTTTTGGTAATTGCAGAGATTTTCGTTGGGGTTCATGTATATATTGGTATTCAATTTTCAAAATCAATGTAAATAATATGCATGTTGAAAGTCTAGTTTCTATGGACTTCTATAATAATTAGATCAATCATTTTTATAAAATCGGTACATTTATGAAAAAGTTGACATAGGTGTAGATTGTATTTAGACAACACACGTGTTTGAGCTAAGTAATGACAAAATAATATCATAATCAATTCCAATAAAAACACCGACAGATAAATTGTGTGAAAAAAAATGTAATAGTAACATCTTGTATTTGCAAGGCAAAGTGTTACAAATACGAAAGCCACACTACCTCTTGAATCTCCACAAGTCAGTTTATGGATTTATAATGTTGGTGAATCAATGAGTCAAGCTCCGACGAGAAGATCGTGCTTTACAAGATGGATTGTTGTAAAACTCTAATCTAATGTGGATGTTTACTACATACATAGTAATGATGTTTATGGTAGTAAAAATTTTTATGATACTCTGCAGGTTTCGATTGTCTCGTTCATTTGTATGGGTCTAGACTTGAAACATGACATTACATATCATGCTTGATTATCTATATGCATAATTTACATTTTTTTAAATGAATCTAGTAATGATGAGATTCGAACTAATGCATAGCTTGAACATTCTACCAGAAACGTATTTGGCCGAATGTGCAATATATGCTAAGAATGGTGGTTGAAAACGGAAAGCCAATCCATTTATTGTCACGAATTCTTGAACCTAACACATTTAAAGACTTTATTTATGTTGATACACCACCCCAACATTGCCTGCTTCCCCTCACATGTATTTATTTCCAATTTCAAACCATTATTTTATTCTCTCTCAAATAATTGCCCCATGTGGGATTCCAATTAGCATCATTGATTGTGAGTGCATGTTGTCAATAATATTATGAATAGGAATGGACGGATAATTTTTCATATCAATAACCTTTTTTTTTGTTTTGAGTTGTGTGAGATATAGGTTTTGAACTTAGAATTTTATTATAAGATGATCTACAAGTTATCAACATATCAATTTTCTTTTCTTTACACGCGTGTTATGTTTTTTTTTTTTTAAAAAAAAGGAATATTCAAATCTAGAAACAAATTAAAAGAGTATGCTTTTCAACCTTTTGCTTTAGCTTTCTTTTTTTTCAAAATTTTTTTTACTGTTATAGACAAATAGTTGATAAAGACCAACTTTATATTGTGATTGTTGAAACCGTGAGTTCTTGTCCAAACTTAGTCCATGATGAGGAGAATTTGGCACATGACATGTGACTTTTCACGAATTTCAATTTTGAAACAATAAAATCATTGTTTTTATAATTATTTTACTATTTTTAAATTTCATATGTCAAAAACCTAGAAAAATATATAACTGGGATCAAATATTTATGCAACCCGCTTTAGTTAACTGATAAATATATGTTAAACTCTCACAAACTAACACATACATACATGTACAATATATATACCTNGGACTTTTAATTGCTGTAATAAAGGGTGATTTCACAAATATATAAAAGGAAGAAGTCCCATAGCCCAAAGGTGAGTTAATATTATTACCGTTCATTTAACGACTTTGATTTGAAATGTTCCTCGTCCCATCTTGCTACGTATTCAAATTTAATGTCAGATTTAAACGTTAGTGGCCAAATTTATGGGCATTGTGAAATCCATGAAAAGGATATTCGAATTTATAATGAGATTTGATTAATATAGCACATATTCGAGTAATTTAAAAATCTAGAAGAAAATAGTAGAAAATACCACACTTACCATGTAACTTTTTACATTTTTAAATATTATTTAATTGGCAATGGTTTAACACCAATTCAAACCATACACTATATAGACTTTCAAACCTTAAACATAAAATAAAATAATATAAATCAAGTTCCCCAAAAACTTTTCTATAGTCGTATTATTTAAAAAAAAAACATATATAATTTAGGAACTATATTATAATATTAATTAGTTCAAGATTTTTTAAAACTCTACCAGCCACATGGAAGTGAGCGTGAGCTGATTTTCAAATCTTCACTTAAATGGTTTTTTAATTCTAAAAAGATTTATTTAAAACAGAGTGTCCCATTGTACAGAGGAATCAAGCAAGAGGCGCCTGGTTCATGAACTTCCTTTTCTTTGTTTCCTCACATTTCTCGCGTTCCAATCCTTGTCAAAAGAAGAAAAATCTAATCATCTGAGAGAAAAATCCAGTATTTGAGCCAATATCCCGCATAAAACTAAGAACTGAATAGCAATCTTTCTGCATTTCTTCAATCCATAATTTGTTTTCTGTTTCGATAACAATGGCTGTAAGTGCTTAACATTACATTGTCTGTTTTCGTTTTACAACTTTCTTTTTCTCTGTCTTGATGACTATGGTGTTTCTTGGTTTGTGGGGACTTTTCTGAGGGGATCATCAGTGATAAAGTTCGAATCTTTGGGTAGTTTAGGTCGAAATGTCAGATGAGTTTTTGGCATTGAAGAGTTTTTTTTTATTGGTGTGGTGAATATTTGTGTTTCTTGCAAGAATGATCAAGAAGGTCTTGATTTTGTTTTTGTATGGGACTTTTGACTATGAGACTTAGATGGGTTTTTGGCATTGAAGGGTTTTTTTTATTGGTGTGGTGAATATTTGTGTTTCTTGCAAGAATGTTCAAGAAGTTCTTGATTTTGTTTTTGTATGGGACTTTTGACTATGAGACTTTTAACATTTTTTTTCTTCTTGATTCTGCTCCATTTATGAATAGCGTGTGGAAACAAATTGAAAATCTAAAATCTTTAAGTTTATAAATAGGTTTGCTAGTGAACTGACACATTGTGTTACGAAATGCAGAGTAGATCGATTTTTCTATGATAAAAACTATTTATAAACGAGAATTAGTTTTATTACCTTTTGAAGTTCCTTAGATTTAATCAGTATACATTCATGAAATGTTCTTAAGTTGTTCACAAGCTTTCAAAAGATCACGTGGAACTTCGGGCACAAGCTCAAATCGAACGGTTCATCCTGTTAAAGTGCGCATAAATCATGCGACTTGAGCTAATTGATCGATGATCGTGAGGGACGAAGATGAACAGAAACTGCTTCTTAGTACAGGAGTGAGAGAGAAAATTATACGAGAAGAAGAAGTCAATCAAAAACAGAGGAAGTTAACTTGAGATGTTGTTCCACAGGAGTAGAGAACGGCTTACAACCAGCCATGCCTGTATCTGAAATCAATTCCAGGGCATATTTACGTTGATTCAAACAAATCCCGTGTTTAGACCGAGCAACCTCGAGGCCCAAAAAATACTTGGCCAAGATCCTTGATAGCAAACTTGGAATGAAGATAAGATTTCAAAGCTACAATAGACTCATGATCATTGCCGGAAATGACAATGTCATCCACATAAACCAAAAGAATGGTTATATGGGAAGCACGTCGCTTGATGAATAGGGAGTGATCATGCACTGATTGTGTAAAACCATACTGAATCATCACAGAACAAAACTTCGAATTCCATTGGCGAGAAGCTTGCTTTAACCCATATAAAGATTTCAATAATTTGCAAGCAAGATTCTTTTGTTGTCGGTCAAAACCTGGAGGAATCGACATATATATATCCTCGGTGAGATCACCTTGTAAAAAGGCATTAGTGACGTCCATCTGATATAAAGGCCATTGTTTAGCAGAAGCAATGGGCAAGAGACATCGAACCGTGACAATTTTTGCAACAGGGGAAAAAGTGTCGTGATAATCTATCCCATATTGCTGAGTATATCCTTTAGCCACAAGTCGTGCTTTGAATTTGTTAACACAACCATCCGCATTATACTTAATCTTGTAAACCCAACGACAGCCAATAGGTTTCTTGCCCGGAGGAAGGGGCACAATTGCCCAAGTTTTGTTGGCCTCAAGGGCTTCAATCTCAGCCGCCATAGCCTGCTGCCATCTTGGATCAAAAGAAGCCTCTTTAAATGAGGTGGGTTCAGAAAATTGAGAGATGGATGCAAGAAATGAGTGATGAGGTAAAGAAATGTTAGTGTAACCAAGATAGTTGGATAAATCATAAGGTTTGTTGGAAGAGGATGAGCTGGATACAGTAGAGCAAACAAAATCTCTAGTCCAATTTGGTGGTTTAGACTTTCTGAATGAGCGCCGAGGTTCTGGAAAAATAGAAGAAATGGGTGATGAGCTAGATGATGGGATGGCCACTGGAGGAGATGAGACATCATCTTCAAAATTTATTGTTGCAGAAGGTGGAAATAAGGCAGTAGGTGTAGAGGTGTTCGCAAAAGGAAATATATTTTCATGAAACACCACGTCCCGTGAGACAAGGAATCTATTAGTGGTAGGATCAAGAAGCTTGAATCCTTTTTGGTGAGGTGGGTAACCAATGAAAATATATGACTTAGCACGAACATCAAATTTGTTAGTTGGTCGAAGGTTTTTTGCAAAACAAAGACAACCAAACACTTTAATGTGATCAAAGGAAGGGACTTTATTGAAAAGAGCTTCAAACGGTGTTTTATTATCAAGGAGGGGAGTCGGGGTGCGATTGATCAAGTATGCTGCATGAAGGATGCATTCACCCCAATAAACATCAGGTATAGATCCTTGAAATTTGAGAGCACGAGCCACATTAAGAATGTGGCGGTGTTTGCGCTCAACTATCCCATTTTGTTGTGGTGTGTAGGGACGTGAACTTTGATGAATGACACCAAGAGTATTGAAGAAATCATTACAGGCAGTGTTAAAAAATTCAGAACAATTGTCCGAACAAATATTCTGGATTTGGGTATTGAAGTGAGTTGACACAAAGGCAAAAAAGTGTTTCAAGATACGAAGAGTGTCTGTTTTAAATTGCATCAAGAATACCCATACACATCTCGAAAAATCATCAACTAAAGTAAGAAAATATAAAGCACCTTCATGAGTAGGGTTGTGATGAGGACCCCATATGTCCATGTGAACAAGATGAAAAATATGAGGAGATTTGTGCCTCTCAACAGACGGAAAAACGTTTCTGGTTTGTTTAGCCATTGGACATATAGCACAATGTTGTGTAAGGTGATTTTGTGTAATAAATGGTAGGCATCTCAATCGTTCAACAGACATGTGACCAAATCTTCTATGCCAAAGATCAATATTATTATTGATAGAAGAAGAAACATTACAAGCTGGTAAGTTTTTGGTTGAAGAAGAAACTGGAGTACAAAAAGGATCACTCAATTGATTATTTTGCACAACTAGTGAGGAAGGATTGACAAGGTAATACAAACCATCTTTCAGTCTACCAATCCCCATTATCTTCCCAGTCAAGAGTTCCTGAAACAAACAAAAGGTTGGGTAGAACACCACACAACACTGGTTATCTTTGGTGAATTGAGATATTGATAGAAGATTGAATTTGAAGTCAGGAACGTGAAGAACATTTTGCAATGTACAAGAGGGTGACAATGGAATTGAACCAGTGGAAAGTATGGGGGTAGAATTACCATTGGGGAGACAAACTGATCCAGTGGACGCAGGGCATGGTTGAGGATTTTGAAGTCCAGTAGAGGTACCTGAAATATGAGCATTTGCACCACTATCCAATATCCAATCATGGCCAGCAGAAATTGACATCAAGCTGGTGAGTGTGCCTGCTAAATTTGCTGAATGTTCTTGCTTAACAGTAGAGTTCTCAAGCAATTGAAGTATCTGTGCATATTGAGCAGGTGTGAAGGTGACCCCCGAAGCATCAGTGGTTGTAGTAGATGCATCACTGATTGTGTTGTGTGCAGACACTCGCGGAGTCCTGGAAATTCCCTTAGTACCTTTGGTTTGAGGAAACCTTTTGTGCAGTTTATGCCCCGGTGGGTAACCGATCAATCGAAAACAATTTTCTTTCATATGGCCTGGCATTGAGCAGTGCTCGCATTTGATGCTACCAGATTGCTTGAAGGATGAAGAATAAAAAGCTGTTGTTGGAGCATCTGTTATTGTTTGGAATGTCATCACTTGTCTATGGGATTCTTCTCGACTAACTAGAGAATATGCTTGACTAACAGAGGGAAGTGGACTCATGAGAAGAATCTGACTTCGTATTGGACCATAACTATCGTTGAGGCCCATAAGAAATTGAATCAGTCGTTGTTGTTGCTCGTATTCAACATAAGATCTTGACGTAGGACATTCACACGAAGGGGAAGTGACCATTGAGGCTAACTCATCCCATAACTGTTTAAGCTTCGAGAAGTAAACTGAAATGGTGCTCGATCCTTGAGATAGTCGAACAATATCACGATGAATAACATATATGCGTGAACCACAAATTTTGTCGAATCGTTCCTTTAAATCCGCCCAAACACTGTATGCATCTTTCGCATAAACCAGCCCGCAGAAGATTTCCTTGGATACGGAAGAAAAAATCCACGACAAAACAACTGCATTGCAACGCTCCCATTGATAAAGAGATGGAGAATTTGCAGCTGGTTTTCGATACGTACCGTCGATAAATCCGAGTTTATTCTTCGCGTGTAGGGCAATCTTCATTGCTCTGCTCCAAATACCATAATTCTCTGATCCAATTAGTGGATCAACAACAAGAGATACTCCTGGGGCATCGGATGGATGCAAATACAGAGGATCATTAAAGCTAAAATTGGAGATCTGAGCTGCCATATTTACACGAACACAGATCCAGTAGACTTACGCAGATACATTTCCGATTACACGAAAATCAATCAATTGAAAAAAAATGCTCTGATACCATGTTAAAGTGCGCATAAATCATGCGACTTGAGCTAATTGATTGATGATCGTGAGGGACGAAGATGAACAGAAACTGCTTCTTAGTACAGGAGTGAGAGAGAAAATTATACGAGAAGAAGAAGTCAATTTTATTTACATGGTGGGTCTATTTATACACGTACAAGAAGTAAGGAGAGCCAACTAACTAGTCAACAATGTAGTCTAACAATTAATGAAACAATAGTATGCTACTGCATATTACAGTGTGTAACACATCCTACCTCAGCTCATCTTACACTCGTGTTTATTTACATGTGATTGTATTTGCAATTTTATGTATGTTAAATGACTAACTTTTGAACCCTTCTCTGTTGCTGTATGTATAAAGTGAATGAATTTGATCAAAAGATTGGATATTTGGGATGATTTGCATGTATTTTGATTTAATTTCTTTGGAAAATATAGGCCTCCGTACAGTTTAGGCCACAAAACAGAAATCTTGGGATGCTTATGAGGGAAGTAGATGAAGATCTGGCTATCTTTTTGGGAATGCGGAATGTTGTAAAGGAGAGGAGTGAACATCTTATCAAGGACTCTGTTGAACTTGATGACTCAGCTGGTACTCTGATCTTGGTTTAATCCTTTGTTTTTATCGTAATTCTTGGATTTTTTTTCTGTGTTTGTCTCATCATTATCAGTTAATCATGTTTCTTGAGTGTTTATTACTATGATTTCAGATTAAGATTTGTGCTTAGATTTTTGTCCATGTGGTTTAAACTAACTTTTGGGCAGGGCGAAAGTCGATCGGCAATTTGGAATCGAACATCTTAGAGCTCGAGATTGTTCAGAGTGTAGCTGATGAAAATTCCCTCAATTTGGAGACTGATGAGAATGACTATGATTGGTAAAACTTTTACTTTCTCATTAAATTTTGGCTGTCATAATTTAGTGAGCATATATGCCATATTGCCATTTGATTCTTTGCTTGGCTTGTCGCATTATGGTAAGTCCTCATTCAACCATCTGGCTTTCTCCTTATTTCTTGGGATGCTTGTCTTCTTGAATATTCTTTCAATATCAAATTATGTTTTCAAGTCGTCATTTTGCTTCTTACATGATGATTTCTTTGCATTTTCTCGAAGATGAATACGCGATATTTATTGATGTATCGTATTGCTCATATTAGCCTTATAGCGCCGTGCCCTGTTTCTCGTGTCTGATGCTAACACCGAACCTCTCTCAGGCTTTATGCACAACCTGATTCCACCTTACATCCTCCGGTAGAGCTGGAAGTAAAAGATTCGGAGTCGAGTTTAACCGAAATCACAAATGGTGGAGGGATTGCACTGGAATCTGAGGCAAGTGTTGAGACTTGAGTGTGAACTTTTTTTAAGGTTTCCATATTGTGATTTGACATGATTCTAGGATTTCTTATCGATATTGTTCATGCTTTATGGTGCTATATCGTTTTCTATTCATTGCAGTGGTCTACACCCAACAGTACTGACTGTGTTGCTTCTGCAAATAAAAAGCCTTTATCATCAGGTGATCGAAGAAAGACTCCTAGAGCAGCAACACCGACTACAGGAAAATCAGCTCTGCCTGCAAAATCGAAGTCCTCTCGCGCTTCCACGCCTACTTCCAAACCAACAATACTTTCTGCCAAGCCAACGTCTGCTAACTCGAGATCCTCTACTCCAGTAAGAGCCACACCACGTTCTTCAACCCCGGTTGGCAGGCCGTCTATACCAGTCAGTTCAAAGCCTGCATCGAGGTCCGCTACACCTACATGTAAGCCAGCCACTAAATCGACCACTTCTGGTGTATCTGGTTCGGCAAGAAAAATAGGCTCCGCGACTATGAATAATCTAGGATCTAGGACGTCGAACCCCTCAGAGATTCTCTCTTTGTCACACGGTGCCTCTGAAAATCCGAAAATTCTGATGCCTAAACGGACAGTTTCAGCGTCCAGAGGAAGGCCGAATGGACATAATCCTAATTTGTCTTGTAATGGAAAACGAAGACAAAAGTCATGCTCTCCTGCTAAAGTGCGGGCTCCAATTGTTAATACTGCTCATAAAAATGGGAGCATGTTACAATCAAGAAGTCGAGGACATAGCTATTGGGAAGATGACGTGAATCCTGTATTGATCGGTTCGAAAATGGTTGAAAGAGTTGTAAACATGAGGAAACTAGCTCCACCCAAACAAGATGAACACTCAACTCATGATAACTCCAAGAAATCCTCCCATGAAAATTCGGGCTTCGGAAGGTCACTCTCGAAAAAGTCTCTAGACATGGCTATAAGGCATATGGTATATGTTTTATCATTTAGTGCCACGAATTCGCAATGAAATCCAAATTATTCGAAACTATCCCAAACAGTGTTTTTCTGTATAGTTCTTTCTATTGGTTCACTAATGACCTGTTTTCTTGCATAGGAAATTAGACGAACCATTCCGGACGACTTGCGCACTATAGCAACCTGTGTTTTATCTTCTGTCTCTGCTAAATGTGCTGCAGCTGGTATTACAGAATCGCCTCTCACGTCGAGCAGTGACAGTTCTAAGTCCAGCATCTATAATAATTCGCGTTTTCTTGATGGGAGTGAGACCGAGGACAGTGTTTCCGTTGATAGTTAAATCTCAGCTGCCTCATGCCAGTGAATTTGGCAACTGCTGAAATGTGAAATGCTGAGTGTATGATTTACTAAAGAGTGAGAATATTGCATTTGGACATGTATTTTTTGGTGATGATCCTTTGCAGTATCAGTGAGACTGTTATGTTATTATGACTAAGCTTTGTGTATTCTATACCATAGAACTTGAAGCTCTCCCAGCTTCTTTAGATCGTAGCAATATTTATCTAGACTGCCCCTTTGTTTTTTCTTTTTTTCTTTTTCTTGGAGAAAGTTGTATTGAAATTTATGTAGGACAAAAATTGTTGTTTTCCACGTAGTATGTTACTTAGGTTTATTATCAAGTTATTGTGTAAATTTTCCACTGAGTATGATCCTTGATCATTCTCTACTTAATTAATCATAATTATATCTGACGTCATTTATATTTATACTCATCAATTTGCATAAATATAAAAACCTAGAGATTATCATAATCGGTGATTTATAAAGAAGAAAAATATTGACAAATTCGCTCGAAATCAATATTCGTGTTCTGTAGTTGCTACCACTATTGTTTTGACCCACCCGAAAAAATTGATAAGACCGCTGGTTATGAGATTTTAAAGTTTTTCTGACTTTAGTCTGATATTCTTGAGATTAATTGAATGAACCACAATTTTTATTTCGGAAAAAAGTGCAATACCCATCAAGAATCAAAACTAAGTCACGTTCCAGAACATGTAATATATAAAAGAATAAGTCTTGTTTGAGACGATATCATATATTTTTATCTGTTAAACGCTAGACCCGATCCATAATTATCATGAAAAATTAATACTTTTAGAATAAAAATGATATTTTTCATAAATTGAGTCTCATCGAAAATTCATCTCATAAAATTAGCTCGTGAGACTCCGATACCAAAAGTTTTTGTGCATGTAAAAAGATTTGTTTATATCATTAATCTAAGCATTTGGATTGAATATTATAAAGAATCGAAAAAACAAATATTTTAAAGTTATTTAAATCACATGAAGTTGATATTGGCACATTCAATTCTCTTCATTCCATTAAAATTAATTAGAGAATAGAAGATATTGAGTTTAGTATGTACGAGTGAGAATAATATTGAGATGAGTGATCTCCTGTAAAATTCTCGTGCATCAAGTTGCTGACATTGTGTCGCTTGATCTGGTTGGCTAGGTAGCGGTAAAAGAGTGACGTCAGATTTTAACTGATTATACATTCTTTGTTGGGGACATGTCATGCAACAGAGAAATGCTAAGATTGATTTTTATGAGATATTAAACAATACCAACAGATATGCATGCACTTTCTTAGACTCATAAGCGTAACAGTCTGACTCATTACCACCCAAATAGATGCATTATGTGTTGTCATAAATATAAATAAATAAAATTACGTCATACCTCATAACTATAGTTTTTTACCTAATGTAAGCTCTTCATCTGACATAAGATATCAAAATTGATCTAGTAACAATTTTGATATAGTAACAAACTTTTGTGTCAAAAACGAAATTATCCCATGAACTAATTCAAACCTGTGAGTTGGATGAATTAATTAATTTAAAAAATAGAGGATAAATATTCTTCCGTTGAATGGTTGTTGTTTTTCAAAATTTGAAAGTCTGGTCAACTATGAAAGAAAAGACTACCCCTTTATTTGTATTGTCCTATTATATTACTATAGTAATTAAATTGTTTTGAAACTGTATTATGGTAGAAAGGTTGAAATTCAGAATGTCCATAGTCTGACCTTTTCAGCTTTTCTTGCTTGCGTGTGATTGAATTATATTTTTCATACCATTTTTCTCTTTTGACTTTATGTTATTTAGCTACAATTATTCGTTAGAAAAACATAATCTTACCTTGTCTTTGATTTTTGACTTCATTTATTCCCACAGCCGCCGTTGAATCGCATATTTTACGTGGCTTTCCGGCGAAGAACTTTGGTGAGAATCGCTCTTCACGATTAATTTAATGTCGATTATATTCTATAATTTTTAGAATAATAATTCAAGAGATTTAGAAGATACGATTTTTTTTAATATTAATTTGGAGAAAACGACAATCTCTCACGTTTGAGCACATTCATTCACATAAGTGTCACGTCGAAAAAAACCAAAACTACAAAAATATAACGAACTAAAATTTAAATTTAACAATGTAGATTATTAAAATCACAAAGCCTCGAATATATAAGATCAAAATGATAATTTCTCTAATATATTATTAACTCAAAATTAATAAACGAAATATACGTTATCTTGTAAAACTTATATTGTTTCGGTTGGTATGGAGCTATCAAAAATATGGTTGAAATCAATTAAATTACGCTCGCATTAAATCAAAAACATATTTTAGCTCAATATCTACCTAAAATCCAGCCTAACTTTAAATTTGCATTCATAGCAATAAATGTCAAACCCTTGCTCGTGAGAGAAATTAATGCAAAGTACCATCTTTTTTTTCGATCCAAAGCCAATCATATATTTTATTTTAATTATGTTTTCATAATGTGAATTTTCTATTATATATTTATTATTAATTTAGATATGTTAATGTATTCATTAATATAGTATATCAAACGTACTTGTTTATTTTTTCCCAATATTAATTATCATTTTATAATTTAAATCAATTAAATATATTATATAATTTAAATTTTCATCCGATGTACTACATAGATAGGGTATTTTATTGTCAGAACCAGTATTCTAAATATTTATGATTAATTAATCCTTTTCTGATCAGTCCTGAAACTATTTTCCCGTAACCAAATTTAGTTCTCTTTTTCTATTGGGTATCAAAATTAGTTTTATAGAAATTTTATTTTAATTAATCCTTTAATCTATGTATGTTTAAAGTTATTCAATTCTATTTGTATGCACTCGAAAACTTTTTATATATATATTAAAACCAAATTATTTATTCTCTCCTTACACAACGGTTCAACTTGACTGACTTTGACTTTGTACATGAAAAATATTTACATCTGAGTAAGAAACCTCTTACAGATATATTATAATATTCCTGTAAGTATTTATGCGGAAATTACCATTAATACAGTAGTCTTGATAATATCTTCCCCTAAATGAAAATTTTCCAATATAAAAGTTATAATACAATACACTATGATCTTGAAGGAGGACGATAAATTGAATTTAAATTGTACTTGCGAATGTGAACTTGAATAAAATATATATTTTACCGAAAAATTGTAAAAAGAAAGTAGCTTCCGCAGCTCAAGTTCCCAAAATAAAGCAAACACCCATAACACGTTTTCAGCTAAAATTTGACGTCGATGGAGTGCAACCAGTAAAAACGCAATTTGAACACGATTTTGTGGGTGTTTGAAGGTCCCGTCATCGTAACACAAAACCCCACTATACCCGCGGTAGAAAATTTACGGCCCACGAGTGCTATTTCGGGCGATTGCCAATACGGCTGGAGGTCACCAAACTTGGCTTTTTCTGCCTGTTTTTTCCCCTATTCGCTCATTCTAGAATCTCTCACACTCTCAATGTCGTTGTCGAAGCCCCTCAAGTCAGGTGTAAAAAATATACTAACCATTCACCACCTTGAGACGACTTTCTGGTGGCATTATTTTATTCGTTGATGATGTTTCGTAAGGTGTACAAGCACATAGGATGTATTTATATGTACACATGCATTAGAGGTGTTTTCAATGCGCCTAATATGCTCGTGTTCCATATTTCTTCTCCGGTACAGCTTCTTGGGTTCTGTTTTTTTTTTTTGGGAATCTGTGGTTGGGTTAATTTTGTTGATTCTTATATTGGGTATACTTATGTTTGATGTTCAGGTTAAAAGGGTATTGTGTGGATTGGAGATTTGAGAATTGATTTGATTCAAGATTGGATTTTTATGAAGCGAAGAGGTGTTTGATGTAATGGGTTTTTCGAGTTGCTGTGGTTTATTTGGTTCCTGCAGAGAAAATGCTGTGACGGAGGCTCAAGGTGAGTTGGCCGTTTATTCAATTTATCAGATTTTTGCTGATTAAATTTTTATGGGTTATTTGTGTGGTCTTTGTCTTGCGCCTCCAAGGATCCTGCTCTGCTCCTTTTCTCGTTAACCTTTCTTTCACACGAGCCAATGTGATTTGCTGTCTACATGTTGGGAATTCTGCCCATTTGTTTCGTGTTTCTTCATTTTGACAGCAGTTTGATTCAGCCTGGTAGGCCCCGATGAACCGGCTCAGGACTGATCCGGATCAGCTTGGTGTATGTTTTTGAACCTTATATATATGCTTACACTTTGGATTTTTGTTTGCTTCTGTATGGTCAGGTGTTAATGTAAACAACGTGAGGCTGTTTTCTTATAATTCATTGAGATCAGCTACAAGGAACTTTCATCCTTCGAACAAAATCGGTCGCGGCGGATTTGGTGAGGTCTATAAGGTGCGGTTAGTTTATTGTTACTTGTGTTTTTACCAATGGCACCTATTGTCTGTCACCTTTAGCAAGGAAGTTAAGTCCCGTATTTTTTCTAAAACATATGTACTTTCAGGGAGTTCTGAGGGACGGGACCGAAGCTGCAATCAAGACTCTTTCTGCTAATTCTAAGCAAGGGAGCAGTGAATTCTTGACAGAGATTCAAATGATATCGAAAGTCAAACACCCGAACCTAGTGCAGCTCATTGGTTGTTGCATCGAGGGTCCCTATAGAATCTTGGTGTACGAGTATTTGGAGAACAACAGTCTCGCCACTGCCTTACTCGGTAATAATCAGCACTTTGTATTCCTTGAAATTTGGCAAAGTTTATGTCAGTATATATACATCAGAGTACTGTCACTATATATCTCAGGCTCGAAAGGTAAACTTGTTGAACTTGGTTGGTCGAAGAGGGCAGAAATCTGTATGGGTACGGCTTCCGCCCTTGCGTTTCTTCACGAGGATGCTGTGCCACGTATTGTCCATCGAGACATAAAAGCTAGCAACATTCTCCTCGATGAGAATTTCCTCCCTAAAATTGGTGATTTCGGGTTGGCAAAACTGTTTCCGGACAATGTCACCCATGTCAGCACACGAGTAGCTGGAACAATGTAAGAACAAATCTCTATTACATTTCTTTGCCATGAACCCTATATGTGATCCTACAAAATTATTATCAATAGCCACACGATACGATGTGAGACAAGAGTTTACAAACCGAGCTTTTTTGTGATCATGCCCGCCATAATATATATTACAATGTCCTTCATGTTTTTAGTTATTCTGTCTCCTATACCGCAGGGGTTATCTAGCTCCTGAATATGCATTGTTACAGCAACTCACAAAGAAGGCAGATGTGTATAGTTTTGGGGTGCTCATACTCGAAATCATTAGCGGAAGAAGTAGCAGTCGAGCTGCTTTTGGGCAGGAGTTGTTGCTTCTTCTTGAATGGGTACAATTAGTTTATGCGTCAAGGCCTATTATTATGAAATTATATACTTCTGTACAGAAACTATTTGGCATGATATTCATAAGCATATGTATCTGATATTTCAATCTATGGCAGACTTGGAAACTGTTGAATGAAGGTAGGCTTGAAGAAATTGTTGATCCGGACTTGGTAGATTATCCTAAGAATGAAGTATTACGGTTCACCAAAGTCGCACTCTTCTGCACTCAGGCAGCTTCTCACCAGAGACCGGACATGAAACAAGTGGTGCAAATGCTATCAACTGAAGTGAAAATCAACGACAAGTTGTTATCTGAACCGGGATTGTACAAAACTCGTTCATCTTCCACGAGATCGAATGATGGTTGTACCGAGACATCGTCCTCTCGGAGGAAGAATGGCAAACAGTATGCAACACCTTGCATGACTGACATTCAACACCCTACTACACAGATGCTTCCCAGATGATGCGTATATCAGGATTTTTGTATCATGTTTCTTGCATGAGTAAATGTGTGAACAGTTTCATTCTTTTTTAACCAGCTTAGAGGTATCACTTTTGGTTGCATCCCTTGGGGATTCCCCGCAACTGTATCTGAGCCGAAAGGGCAGGGGCAGGGGCAGATCCAAGAAATGAAACAATAGGAGGCGATTTTTAATAGGGAAAATTTGATTTATAAATTTCAATTTACGATCTGTGTTCGCTTTAGTTTTAGACATTATCCACGCTTGGGACTATGTTTTTGTAAAACAAGAAGCTCGTGAATAAAAAAAATGTCAAGGAAGTTTAAAAACCAAAAAAATATTTGATGCATATTTAGTATCGGATTGCTTATGTCCAAATTTGACACGAGTTTTCGAAACATTTTACTAAAATTCACTAACATTGATATAAGCATAAAATGTTCCAATTAAATGATATTCATCAAAACAATTTTTAATTATCATTCAATAACTTCTATGTGTCAATTTCACTTTTATCATAAGACTAAAATAAAAAAAATGAAAACAAAAAATATCAATATTAATAAATTTAAAATTTTTAACTTTGAGAGCCCAATCAATAACTTGTAAAATAGAAAGTACCATTTTGCTGTTAATCGAGAAATAAAGCATTAAATTGCGACTTAATCCACAAAATAATAATAATTCCTTTTCTATATCATTTTTAGCCCAAAGATACCCCGTACGGACAGAAGAACTGTATTGGTATATTCGTAATTTTATCCAAAAACGAAGTCTGCTTGCGTAACCTTCCACACCCCCTACTTCTATATAAGGCTTCCCACCCCCTCGATTGGAATCGCTGTTCGTTGAGAGTGTGAGAGAGTTTTTCTAGAGAGAGAGAGTCCTCAGTAGTTTAGAGAGAGAGAGCCCTGGATCATGCAAAGTTACGGGGGAGTGATTTTCTAGTCGTAAATTCCACCAATTGTTCTTAGAACTTGCATTTTTCGGCGTCTTTTTGTTTTTGTTTCTGGGAAAACGATGAGTCGATTAGGGTTTAAATCATCGGTTTACCACGGGGACGTGTTTTTGGGGGAACTGGACAATGTCCCGGTGAAGGGTGTGAATTTCCAGTTTGCCAAGAATGAGATAAGGATTCACCACATCTCTCCGAACAGTGAGAGATGCCACCCACTCGCCGTTCTGCAGACAATTTCGGCCTCTTCTATACGGTGCAAGCTCGAGCCTGGAGCTAATTCCAGTCTGAGTTCCAATGCTGATGAGTCGCCATTGATCAATCTCCACGCGTCTATGTTTTACGAGTTCAAGGTTTTAATTCAGCCCACTTTCTCATTTCAACTGATGTGAATTTGCGTTGTCTCAACTTGATGTGTAATTGGCTTGTTTAGTGGTTAAAGAATGAATTGATTGAATTCCATATGTTTTATGGGTTCTTAACTGGTAGGAATGATATTGAGATTTGTAGTTTATCAGGCTTGGTCTGCTGCTTTTATTTGAACAATCGAATTGGTTTCATGCAATCAATAAATGTGCTCTGTGCATGTGTTGATGATTGTTTGCCTAATTTGCCATTGAACGGTTTCGCAGCGGGAACGAGGGCTGCCGTTATTTTGCTATCATAAATGGCCTATATAACGGTGTCACGGGGAACTTTTTTTTTCTTCTTCAAAATTTTCCAATTCTTTTGAGTTTTTCATTAAATAATTTTCGAAGTTCAATTTTTTTTAAAATTTTTTATTTTAAAAATATGGCTGACCGTTACGTGAAATGTCCATGGAACTGGAGCAATAGGCTCTGCGACAGTTGCGAACAATAGGCTCTGCGACAGTTGTGAACCATGGAACGGCGTTTTTTTTCCATGGATGGAATGCTTAAACTTGTGCATGCCTTTATTTGGCTTTTAGGAAGAGTGGAATATGTGCCATTGTTTATCTTCTTGTTGATAATTAATTTGCTTGAATGAGTTCATTATTGTAACTTTTGACCGATTTGTGTAGACTGCTGTTGTGTTGCTTGGTAATGAGGAAGTTCATTTGGTGGCAATGCCTAGTAAGCAGAAGAAGTTCCCTTGTTTTTGGTGCTACTCGTTGCCCTATGGTTTGTACAATTCATGTTTATGGATGTTGAATATGCGCTGTTTAGCAATTGTCTTTGATCTTGATGAAACTCTCATTGTGGCCAACACAATGAAGTCATTTGAGGATAGAATTGAAGTTTTGATGGACTGGATTGCACGTGAGGGTGACCCTATTCGGGAATCTGGGATGACGGCTGAGATGAAGAGATATGTTGAGGATCGTGCATTGCTGAAGCAGTATGCAGAGACTGACAATGTTATGGATGGTGGGAAACTATTTAAATACCAGCTGGAGGAGGTGCCCCTGCTATCTGATGGACATGTACGGGTTGTTCGTCCTGTTGTAAGGTTGCCTGAAAGAAGTATTGTTCTTACACGTATTAATCCTGAGGTTAGGAGGCACTGTTGGTACTCATTAAATTTGCTCTTCTATCTGTATAATCCATCTTTTGTAGCTTTGATTTTTTAATTATATTTTGCAAATGTTGGTATTTTGTTTTTCAATGAATTTAGTTAAACCAAATGCTACATTATTTTTAAAATATCGGCTGGTTTAATCAGTTTTCAATTTCACTTGCCTTCTTTTGATGGATGTTCTTGCATGCAGAATAGAGATACTAGTGTGCTAGTCAGGTTACGACCTGCTTGGCTAGATTTGAAAAATTATTTGACTGCGAAAGGCCGGAAGAGATTTGAAGTTTATGTTTGCACCATGGCTGAAAGAGATTATGCATTGGAAATGTGGAGGCTGCTTGATCCAGAAGCACACTTAATTAGCTCAAAACAAGTGCTCGAGCGTGTTGTATGCGTGAAATCAGGTGAACTCCACTTTTTTTTTTAAGAGGCAAACTCTTAAGTTTTATCTTCCATAAACAAGTTCCTATGAACTAGGTTAACTAGTCATTAGACATGTAGGGGTTCGAAATCTTTGAGATTTGAAAGCTAAAATTTGTCTGCCGATACACATTTATGCTATTTTAACTCTGGGATTAAGCAGTTCTAAAAAATTAGTACTGTGTTCCAGCCCCTTCAAATGTTGCTATTCCTTGTGAATGTTATAGTTGATCTTGATGACTTCAATCTCATATACATATTTTTTCTAAATCCCTAAAGGGGCTAGGAAATCTTTGCTTAATGTCTTCCAGGATGGCAAGTGTCATCCAAAGATGGCAATGGTAATTGACGATCGTTTAAAGGTTTGGGAAGAAAAGGATCAGCCTCGTGTTCATGTAGTTCCTGCATTTACTCCATACTATGCCCCACAGGCTGAGGTATCATTATTACTAATTTATTTTGGCTGCCTAGCACTTGGCCCATATTATATATTTGAAAATAATGTATATGCAGACTGCAAATGCTGTTCCAGTCCTTTGTGTAGCGAGAAATGTTGCTTGCAATGTTAGGGGTGGTTTTTTCAAGTGAGTTTGGTCACATTATTTATTATAACCCTTGGCATACACACAAATTGTTATTTTCTTGTCTGGTCTTTTAGTATTGTTCTAGATGTGCGTGGAGTCTTTGAAACATGGCCTTTTTGAAACATCAGGGAGTTTGATGAACATCTATCCCGAAGAATATCAGACATTTTCTATGAGCATGAGGTGGTAAATTTACCTTGCGCACCAGATGTGAGCAACTACTTGATGTCCGAGGTATAGAAATATAACTCTTGCTCAAACTACAGCTGAAAATATTTTATTTATGCACATGAGTAATTTCGTAGGATGCTGGTCCTATAACAAATGGAAGTTCAAGTGTTCCGATTGCTGAAGGAATAAATGGACCTGAAGTTGCGCAAAACTTGCAGTATTTGGTAGTTTCTTATACCTGATCAATAATTTTATGAAATTTTGTTCATCTCTTTTCGACGCACCATAAGATATTTTGGTACTCAGTTTGCCTTCCCCCTCTCACAAATTTGTGATTTTTGTCATTATTGTTCACTTCTATCTAATTTTGACCAGGATGACAAAAATACTACAAATTCTGTTTCTCATGCAATGGATAATATCACTGAGTTTAAGCCTGAAAGCTCCAAGCTCCCCTCTGTATCTATTGCAAATGCTATTGCTTCGGCATCCGAGAGAGCAATATCAACAGCTGAAAGTAAGGTTTTCTCATATAAATCTTTGAATATAGATAAACGGAGACAGGAGATAAATACCTTCCGTGACTTTTATTAGAATTTAATTTGGTCTAAACCAACTATATTCCAGAACCTAGTTTGCTTGGCGATCCACTTCGAAGAGAGAATATGCATTCAGGTTCCACAGAACAGCCTCTGTTGCCTAAATTGCCTCGACAGGAACTCCTCCTACCGCCCCAAGGAGGTTTAACCGGAGAAAATGCTAACAGAGGGCCTGTCAGTGGCCAAGTGCCAGGAATAATTCCATGTGATCCACCGGATAGGCAACAAGGTCATCAAAACTCACTCAGTCACAGCACATTGTCTTCTGTTCATGCAGAAATGTTGCATGTTTCTCAATCAAAGAATGAAGAGGTTCTAAACACTCTTTATACTCTGTTTTTTGGATTACTATTAAGTACTTTAGAAGCATGTACATAAGTGAAATTTATCGATTGCAGGCTAAGATGAGGTATGATATTCAGAAACAGAATCTTCTACCACCAAGGCAGCTTGCAGGTGTGTCAATTTAAACCTTGGTTAACTTATGGTTTCTACTTTGGGGAAAATCGATTCGTTTTCTGTTACCCCTAGATTATAATGAGAAGTATAAAATGAGCTCTACGCCTCTACCTCTCTGCGCTTGAACTTGAAGTAGCAGCTTCTTTGATTCAATGCCTGGTTTTTAACACAAGTGCGTCATTTTGCCGAGACAGATCTTTTTACTGCAGTTCATGCCAAAAGATTGATTTTTGTTATGTGTTCCTATTTAATGGGACATGGGTGCATAAGTGTACAAAAGTGCATGATAATCTGTTCATCTTTTCGATGAAAAAGAACATTTTTAACCATCTTTTTCAATCAGTATGATGGAATACGTCAATGTATGTGAGGAAGATGGCCAGAATTCTACTCGTATACCACATCTATAAGTTTTCACGAGTGCATGTTTCGCCAAACTGCAACATAATTTTCACTGAAACAACAATCAAATCAGTAGAATAAATTCCAATAAATTTGCCATTTTTGTTGATTGAAATATTTATTAATGAAATTGTTAGAAGTTTTGATTTGAAAATCTTCCTTGATTTTACTTTTTAAAGCTCTCATATGCGATATATAACTTGTTGCAACTCTCCTTTTTCTTTCCTAACTGTGCTATTGTTTTCTGTACTTGGTAGATTTTGGCGCAGCTCAAAACCAGACATCCTATAGTAAAGGACTTAAAACAGATGATGATGTTATAAACATGTTACCAACATTGTCAATTTGTGTGCTTCAAGAGATTGGAAGGAAATGCAGGTCAAAGGTATATCCTTTTCTTAACAAGGTTATGATTTCAATTTTCCTCTTACCTTCATCGAGTCTCATCGTGTACACCTTGTTGCTCAGGTTGAATTCAGGCCTGTTGTCAGTGCCAGCGACAGTTTGCAGTTCTCAGTTGAGGTTAGTACTGTGGTTTTCATTATCATGTAGTGGTATTCTTTTTATAGGGTCTTCTGGGTTCTCTGTTTGAAATGCGTGAGTCTGTAATATATAACTTGACCAATGAAACATTTTTGTCAAACTTCTTTTTTCTATTAGTTTGTGTTTTCTCATGTAGGATGTCTATGTGTGTGTCTTACAGAAGTTACGTTGTGTGAGTTAATGTGCATATCCTTAGAGTTTTGGGGGTTGTGAAATGCGACAAAGTCAATTAGTTCATTTTGTTTCATATAGTCTCTGCACCACGCTACGACCATTGCCCTGTTTGGAGATTTTCCAATTATTGTTGGCTCAAGCAATGTTTGTGGAATTCAGCAATGAATACATAATCAAGTGAACGTAGCTAAGTTATATCTTCACATATTTTGTATTTGTTAGTGCGCTTGAACCTAGTCTTAGTCAGATTTGAAAATGGTGAATGATTTTATTGGCATACGACTTGTAGTATTGATAAAATGAGTCAAATTGTACCAAGCTCATTTAGAGAACTTCTGAAAGTGATTGGTGTCACTGGTCCACGTTGGATTGTGCTTGTATAATTTTTGTAGTAGCAATAAAAACTTTAGTAATTTGACTGAGTTCTATTATAGACATCTAAGTGTATAGAGTGTCTTAAGTGTATAGAGTCTCTTTTTGTTAATTTTAACCTAGCCATCTGGTGCTTAAGCTGTTATTTTTCTGATATTTTTTTACATGAACAGAATCACCTTCTCTAATCCATACTAAAACCTCCCTTCTACTTTTGGGATGTGTGAGGAACTAACACCATCTGATTTGTATTGATAAAATGAATGAAATTGTACGCTTTAAGCTCATTTAGAAAGCTTCTGAAAGTGACAAATCCAAGCTCGATTATCTTTTATGATACATATCGGAGCGATAAAAACTTTAGTGATTAGACCGAGTTCTATTACGGCGCAACTATGTGAATGATAACTCGAAGTGATTAGAGTCTCTATTTGTGGATTCCAATCTAGCCATCTGGTACTTAAGCTGTTATTTTTCTGATATTTTCGACATGAATGGCTGATGTTTTACCGGTAGAATCACCTTATTTTGTGATTGATGCTAAAACCACCCTTCTACATGTGGGATATTAATATATGAGGAACTAACACTCTCTAATTCTTTTATGACCACCGTTGTGCTTCTTTGAGATTCGAAGCTCAGTTGTCTCAATGTGTAGGTTTTCTTTACTGGTGAAAAAATTGGCGTTGGGATGGGCAGGACAAGGAGAGATGCCCAGCAACAGGCTGCGGAGAATGCCCTTCGGAGCTTGGCTGGTATGACCCCTTTTCAGTGATTTACTCAATTACTCCATACCATAATTTAAAAGTAACGGAATTGTCAATACCATCCACTAGTTCAGAGCCTAGATATAGTTTTTATTTGATCTTTATCATTAAAAAATTATTTGTCTAACTTCCATATCTCTGTGTTATTCTCCATTGGAGAATGCATCAGCATATCTGGTGGGTTTTTTTTATATAGAAAATGCTAGAAGAGGGTTAGAGTTATGCTATTCGTAATTTTCTTGTAAATCCAGATTTATCTAGTTATATCTATATTTACATGGTTAATTTTCGAGTTAACGCAACCAGGGGTCTCGTAATGATTTTCTATGGCCCTATGGGTATGATTCTTGGGGACGCATTAATGTGCTAGAATTGGCATATCTAGTATATAATCTGTTGATTTTCCTACCTGTTTTTGGAGTGGCCCTATGGATATGATTCTTGGGACACATTAATGTGCTAGAATTGGCATATCTAGTATATAATATGTTGATTTTTCTACCTGTTTTTGAAGTGTTGTCTTTCGGGACTGTTTGTTTTCATCTTCGGAAACAATTTTAATCCCGCGAATGAAAACAATCCAACTCTATCATGACTTTTTAACTAGAAATTGTTATTGTTTGCCCAAATACTGTATTTTTATATTGTGTTTGAAACAAAATATGCTACTTAGTTTTAAAATAATTATCTGCAATAATTGTTTACATGTATAACACGAGTTAATATTATTTCTCTAATGTCAGACATATATTTTGTTTCCCTAATAATATTTTTATCCTCCCCAGAATAAACTTCCTCCAAAAAAACCTAAAACCAAACCGATTTATCCCTTTTGCTTTTTTATTTCCAATTGTGCAGAAAATGATATTCCAAAATTGTCCGCTATTCATAAGTTGAATTTCAGTGTATTCAATTCTACTGACATTCATAAATTTACTTTCAGTGGGTTCAGTGCCATTGACATTCATAAATATACGCTCGGTGGGTTTAATTCCACTGTTTTATTGAATAGGCTGCTGATAAGAATGAAAGTTTTCGTCACAACTATCTTCAGGAGGGAATAGTGCATGTGAGATATGGAAGGATTTTTGTTGGTAGTTTGTATAGTAGATCACATCATCGATTATATTTCTCGAGTCCAAATGAAACTGTATTTTGAATTTTGTTCCTTAGAACAGTTGAGTCACGTGATTGGCCTTATAATCATTTGGTGATTGTGTTATTATGCTTCTAAAACTATGTTATGAAGAATTATCTGACACTTTTTTCTTGATCTATTTCCCTACTTGTTTTCCTAAAGAGTTTCAACAGATGAACGGATGAAGAAGTATCTGACACTTTTTTCTTGATCTATTTCCCTACTTGTTTTCCTAAAGAGTTTCAACAGATGAACGGTAGCAATGATACATGGTCTACCATAATCAATTACTTTATGTATGTTTTCTATGTAAATTTACGCATGTTAAAATAACATAAATTCAGGGAGTCGATTAAAATTCTAGTGTATAACATTTAAACTGTCTAGTGCAAAGAAGATTTGTCATTTTGAGATGGATCTGTTAATTTGTTTTTTTTTTATCAGGATCTGTTAATTAATTTTGTGTTTATATGCATCAGTCCTTTTCAGATTATTGACATGCAACATATTGTTAATTGTCTCTGATGTGCTCTTGATTGTAGATAATGATTTTCTCAAATAGTTGCTTTTATTGTTCATGTTGTCCATGAGGGGTAACACTGATTTTGTACACATTTTAATGCAGATCATTATGTAGCTTATATTTCACCTCATTCTAGATCTCTGGATAATGTTTGCGATGGAAATGTACTTGAGAGGGAAAATGGGTTTCTGTGGGACACTGTGAAGCCTGTATCAGAACAACAATCCTTGAAGAATGGTTTTCCCCAAGTAAAGTAATTCAGAGGTGGAAAATTTCGACTATGCTTCCCACCATTTGATTCAGTGATTACTTGAATACATTTGGGATTCTTTGATAAGGTTGTGTGGCATCAAGATGCGGTCAGTGAGATCTTGACATCTTTCACCAGATTAGAGAGCCGAAACAGTGCAGGGTGGAATCTGCTTCATTTTTGGAGGTGAGAAATTTGATGGATCCCAGCTTGTTTCAAACCACAATTCCAGAATATCCGTTGGGTTTTAACTCCCAAGAATCATAATTGTCATAATTTTTTGCCTCAGCTGCAAACTTCTTCTACATGTGATCTTTTTGTACATCAGATTGAATCAATTATATCCAATCAATGCTTTTTATTGATGGTCAAGGACTACAAATTTCTCTTCTTTTTCCTTATTTTTTGTATGAACTTTTACTTTCTGGAAGGCAGCGTTATCTATTTTTCTGTGGTCCCCAATTGTTTCAAAAATGGAATTTGGCAGTTTTACAGTCTCGATAGCCCTTATTTTTTTGGACCCAATATAAGCAGTCTCTGGGTTTATGCATATCTTCGTTCGATGTCAAAGATCTATTTATTTCAAATAAATCTATTTTTATTTGATCCTTACAATAGGAATTTAACATCAACTTTGTTGTTCCTTGTGAGACTATTCTATCACATCCAGTAATGGGATAACATCACTTTCTATACGAATGATTTATCTGTCTGGGCATGAATGAATATTCTTATTGGGACATATTTATTGTTGATCATGTGGAAACGTCAACCTAATTGTTATCCACCAAGGGCTTTCACTAACGTTGTCCTCTCAGATGTGCTGAATAGTCACTAGTTTCGTCCAAAAATATGACAGGTTACCGTTCTGGTAAATCATCAAGCACAAAAGCATATCCACTCTACCAGGTAAAATATTACTTTTAGCTTGTTTGTGTTTTTTATTGTAATTGGGTGCGAAATGATCGAGGGCACACAGGTATTTCAAATTTAAACATAGCAAGTGTGTCTTGTAAGAAAATTTATGCCCCTGCTTCTGTTTATTGGTGGAACACCATCAGAGTTGTAGATGCCGAGAAGTTATTCAATTTGTTGCACTTTGATGAGTGATTTTTCTACTCATTAACAGGCATGGATACCTAGGATCTTCCTTATGTTAACGAGCTATGATTTTTTTTATTTTTCTATTGTGTTGTATTTTAGGCTCTCACATCCCATCAAAACAAGCGCTCAAAATGACGTTCAACCGACCTCGCTCTTGGTGGTATCCCGAGAATGAACTTTGCTAAAGAATATAACTAATGTCTCAAAATGCCGAGCAAACATTTTGTGCAATCAGACATAGGAAATTTGTTCTCTCGAGTCTTGACAAGATTGTTCAAGTTTTGTATATATAGGCGTCGTTTTACCCGGATGCCTCTTTTTCCAGTCTTATTACCATAATCAAGAATTTTGATTAACAGTATGATTTTATAGCTTTTGGAAAACCAAATGTACATTTCGGAAAACTTTTCTTGTTAACCTATTACTGGTCCCACACCAGTTGCAAGGTACCTGCACGATACTGTCAGTGACCTGTGTGTGGTCTGCAAGAAAATGTGAAATGTTGCTATTATTGTATTGGTTCTTTGTCTGTATCTTTTAAATTGACCGATTGGTATGGATCGATTTATTACTTCAAAAGACGAGCCCAATTGACATTACCGTGATTCTCAAAAGTAGATCCAATGGTCATTAACGCTTATATCTGTTTTCTCAAGTGGGCTCCTAGCTTAATTCATTGTCTCATCTGAAAAAATGATGTGGTCCGTTTATGGTTTGAGGTATGGGAAATATGTTGTCCGTTCTGGGCGTTGGATCTCCGTGAAGTCGAATTATGGTTAAACATTTGGTAACCCAACTTTCAAGACTCAAATTCATGAAACCTCTTCCAAAATAATTTTTCAAAATCAAAATAGCATAACTACCTGATCAATCGAAATAAAAAAATACATTAAAAATTACTTCCCCCCTGAAATTTGATTTAAATTCAAAAAAGACTAGAGTTTCTCGTTCAACCACCATGCAAATCCCCATGTATATTCTGTAACGTGTTTCTAAGAAAGATGGGGAAATGGAATTGCGGAGAAAAGTGCCAACAAAGTTTTCGAAAAAGCGAATCAATTGATTGCAAATCCCATTGACATTGAGACTTATTTTATGGTCCAAACCATAAAATTCAACTATGTACGCATGTGAATTTGATAAAGCATTGACATTGATAACGATGTGATATGAACAAATGCCATGTACCCAAAAAATATATAATTCTAACTTTAAAAAAATTCTAAGTTTTAAATGTGTTATATATATGTGTGTGTTTGCATTGATGTAACCGTAACAAATCAATGAGGTCAAAATCTTACATTTCGGAGACCATTGACTTCATTTTTCCAAAGGTCTTTAGGGACGACATTGAAAAATAAAAACGACTTGCTGTGCTCTGAAGTGGAGGCAATGGAGCTCATTTCTCTCGAAAATGTGGGTAATGTTGTTGAGATATTATTCTATGCATCGAAGGTAAAATTTATGAATATATGTAAGATACATTAATTTTTTATTAGACCTTATATATATTGATAAAATATTCAATTTACTTAAATGCATCATCGGACAATACCTTAAGAGTAACTTAAAATTTCCTTAGAAATTCATAAATAACCCGTACATACTATATATCTGTCTGAATATCCAAATAACGGAGTGATGTCAAAGTATTCAAATAAAATTTCATTACATAAGAAACTATATGATAACAAAATTGTGCAGACATTAGGAGGATAATAAGAGCATCAATTCTAACCCACTCAGCGTATTGGAAGATAGAATTTGAACTTGAAAATAACAAGTTGTTGATTTGGATGAACCCGAAGCAAGATCCTCATCTCCAAGGATTAGTTGGAGGTAAACTAAGGCACCTGCTTAATTTCCAAGAATATAGCTTTATCCTTTTTTTTAGCACACTCTATTTTCTTCATGCAACACATGATCTATATATTTCCACTTAAATTATACTCCAAACGTAAAGAATTAATCTTGAGATTGAATTAATCTTTTTAATCAAACGAACATTCATTTATTATTAAATCATTAGAGGTCCAAGATTCAGAGTTGCTTAACATGTTAATGAACTAAAAAAAATTGTACTTTCTAGAAATATTATGGATGTATTAACTTCCCCAATTAAAAAGGCCTATGCTCAAGCGTGAAAAGTTCGAAATCACGCAAATGGCCAAGTGCCAAAGTCTACTGGAGTCATTATCGAACTTTTGAGGAAGAATCTTTATCTCTGTATATATAGAACTGTAATCATCTTCACTTCATCTAAGCACAATTAAGCGGCCATAGCCATTTTCTTTATCTCCATTTCATGGCTTCAATGCCGTTTAAATTTTTAACCATTTTCTATTTCTTCCTCTTCTTCTTCACTGCACTATCTTCAACCTCTGTAACGCAGGGAAGAAGCAATGAAACAGATAGACTTGCATTACTCGCCATTAAAGCAGAAATAACCCACGACCCGTACAAAATCTTGACATCTTGGAATGGTTCAGTGCATTTTTGCAAGTGGGATGGTGTCATTTGTGGAAGTTTGCACCAAAGAATCGTCACCCTGAATTTGGCTTCACTTGAGTTAGTAGGTACCCTGTCACCTTACGTGGGTAACCTTACATTCCTCGCTGGCATTAATCTTGAACTCAACAATTTCCATGGGGAAATCCCACCTGAGATTGGTGGTTTGTCTCGCCTCAGGCATTTGAATTTAACTAATAATTCTTTTTCGGGGGAGATACCGGCTAATCTTTCGGGTTGCTCTAGTCTGGAGCTTCTCAGGTTAGGCTGGAATAAGTTAACTGGAAATGTACCTGCTCAGCTTGGAACACTGCAGAATCTTCAAAGATTTCAGCTTCATTTCAATAACTTTACAGGAGAAATCCCTGAAAGATTTGGTAATCTTTCTTCGATCAGGTCTCTTTCGTTTGCTGCTAATAATTTTCAAGGTTCCATTCCTGCTGTTCTTGGCAAGTTAAAGACCTTGAGTTTTCTTGGATTGGGTGTGAATCGGTTCGATGGCATGATTCCTGTAGAAATTTTCAACCTTTCGTCGCTTGTAACACTATCTGTTCCTTATAATCAGCTTGAAGGGATTCTGCCGTTAGACTTGGGATATAATCTTCCTAACTTGCAAGTACTGAATCTTGGTCATAATTTGCTAACCGGGCCGCTGCCTTATTCGTTATCAAATGCTTCAAATCTTGTTGAATTCGATGTTACTGGCAGTAGTTTTACTGGGAAAATTTCTATTGATTTTGGAGGTTTGCCTAATCTATGGTGGCTGGTTTTTGCTTCTAATCCTCTAGGGATAGGGGAAGCTGGTGATTTACAGTTCTTGGATTCTCTAGCTAATTGTAAACAATTAAAAATGCTTGATTTGAGTGACTGCCAGTTCGAAGGTACATTACCTTATTCTGTTGGGAACTTATCAACTAATCTTGTGTCGTTAAGATTGGGAGGCAATAAACTATCAGGTGGACTAAGTGTGGGATTTGAGAACTTGGTTAACTTGACCGAAATACAGTTACAAAAGAATAGATTCACAGGTACAATTCCTACTGCTTTGGGTAATCTTTCTAAGCTTCAGTTGATGGATTTGTCGGAAAACGAGCTTTTAGGATGCATTCCTCCATCAGTGTCTAAGCTAAGTCAATTGTACTCGCTCCATCTCGAAAAAAATCACTTAAACCAAAGCATTCCTATAAGTTTTGGAAATTTTCAATATTTACAACAGCTGGACCTGTCTCACAATGAACTGAGTGGCGCCATACCAGGAAATGTGATGAGTCTTTCCTCTCTAACATTGTCACTGAATCTAGCTCACAACCAATTATCCGGCTTGTTGCCCTCTCAAGTGGGAGGATTGAAAAATCTTGAATATTTGGATGTTTCTGAAAACGAGTTATCTGGTGAAATTCCTAGTAGTATTGGTGGTTGCGTGTCTTTGGAACGCCTTAACATGGCCGGAAATTCGTTTCAGGGTCCTATTCCATCTTCTTTTAGTTCTCTGAGAGGTCTAGAGTATTTGAATCTTTCATGCAACCACTTATCTGGTCAAATTCCTGAATTTCTTCAAAGTCTTTCTTTGAAGAATTTGAATCTGTCTTTCAACCAATTGGAGGGTAAGATACCAACAGAAGGAATATTTAGAAATGCATCTTCATTCTCTGTCATTGGCAATAATAAGCTTTGTGGGGGTATACCAGATTTGCACTTAGCCACATGCCCAGAGAATAAGTTTGACAAAAGAAAGCTTCATAGACGTCTTGAGCTCATGATCCCTTTACTTTCCGGGCTTCTGGCACTGGTTTTGATATTTTCTCTTCTCATTATACGTCGTTCAAGGAAAAAACACCAAGAGACTTCCCCTGAGTTTTCGTCAGAATTCAGAATGTTCTCTAAAGTTTCTTATGAGTCTCTGTATAAAGCCACGGATGGATTTTCGTCAGCAAATATGGTTGGTTCTGGCAGCTTTGGAATCGTGTACAAAGGAATACTCGAACCGGATGAAATGCCTGTTGCAGTGAAAGTATTTCATCTTAATAATCGCGGGAATTTGAGGAGCTTCATGTCTGAATGTAGAACCTTAAGAAACATCAGGCATCGAAATCTTGTCAAGATCTATACTTCCTGTTCGACGTTGGATTTTTCAGGACATGAATTTAAAGCATTAGTTTACGAGTTTATGCCCAATGGAAGTTTGGAGAGCTGGCTCCATGGTAATCCAACAGAGCAAAACAGAAATATCAAGATTTTAAGTCTGCGAGAGAGACTAAACATCGCCATAGATGTTTCATCTGCTCTCGATTATCTGCATCATTCTTGTCATGGAAAGATTGTTCATTGTGATCTGAAGCCGAGCAATATACTTCTAGACGAAAAGATGATGGCTCATGTGGGAGATTTTGGCCTCGCAAAGTTCATTTCAGACGCCTCGAACAAATCTCGTCCAACTAGCAGTTCAGCTGGACTTAGAGGAACTATTGGTTATGTTGCACCAGGTAATGCTAAAATCCCAATTAGTACTTACCAATCTTTCTTCAAAATCGACTAGTTCTATAGTTTTATCTTACAGAATATGGCATGGGCAGCAAGTATACACCCGAAGGAGATGTCTATAGTTTTGGAATTCTTTTGCTAGAGTTGTTTACTGGTAAAAGACCTACGGATAATGCCTTTAACAAGGGAATGAACCTCCATAGTTTCGCGAAGACAGCGTTTCCTGATAGAGTGAAAGACATTTTAGAGCCCGCGATAGCTCCAACGAGTGGAAAAGATGAAGAGGAGAGAAACACCACAGACTATGATAGTAACGCAGAAAAAGCAAAGCTAGATCAAGAGCTAGAGTGTTTGGTCTCCATCATCAGGATTGGGGTGGCTTGCTCGGTGGAATCGCCTTCACAACGGATGGATATTGCTGATGCTGTGAAGGAACTGCAATTGATCCGAGACATTCTTCTTGCATCCAGCATCATTAATGGGTGCTCTTCAAGCGGGTAAAACTTCACTACTGCTTGTTTCGGTGAAATCCGACAACATTTTCCGATTCATGAAATGGGATCGAGCCTTTGTCGCTGACTTTTGTTTGCCTGTTTGGTATCAGGAGCCTGAGATTTGGAGGTTCTTCAAGCCGTTCCGCCACAAGCAACTGGCAAAATGTTTTATGACGGGATCATCGCCTAATCGTTCGTGTATGAACTTCATGCATCACTCAAACTACATCTTCTGCTAAGCAGTTTGATCCGACTGCTTGCTGCTAATATACGTAACCAAGATCTATCGCATGAAGTACCTGTCATTTCAAATGGCATTCGTTTTCATAATAAGAACATGATCATTGGCCGGCAGATCAATCTGTTTTTAGCCTTCATAATTTAGAAACATTTGTTCTACGTTCTTGATGGTTTATCTAACTGATTCTGCAAAATTAAGATTTATATTTCCAAGGTAATTACTATCGAAGTTTATATTAAAACACAATATTCCAAGAATTTATGATTCATAATGGATCTTCACAGCAGTTAAAGTCCTGCTATAACGTGCAAAAATGCCATTTATGAGATTTAAGAAAATGTATTATTACATCAAGTTCTCCACATTTCTATGATTTTCCGATGATTTAATGAAGATGTGAGACGGATCATTGATTTTAATAATCTTGGTCCACTTTAACAGTGAAGTGTACTACTGATCATTAAAACTCGTTTTCTTTGATTTAAATGAACTAAAAATTGTGGTATGTTATTTAAGTTTTTTTAAAAATATATATTTTTTAAATTTTATTTCGAATATATCTTTTTCTGTAAATATAATCAAAGAGAATCCATTGGCCTTCATCTGATCCTATTCAATATGTTTGATGGATACACAAGTTTGAATTTTAAAAAATAAATCTTGTTTATTAAAATAAACAGGAATTACAATAGGTCGGATTTAAAATCGACAATGTATTAAACCCGCCCTGTTCGGGACAGGACTAGACCCGGTAAACAGGTTTAAAAGTGGGTCTGGGGCGGGTGATGGTTTTTAATGAACCCACCCTGTATGTATATTTAAAAAAATATTTATAATTTACATTAATATTGAATTAATTTTCTTTTTAAAATGAAGATATAAATTCCTAGGCTTTAACTTGTAATAATTATATATATTTTTTTTCTAATTTATTATTAAAATGTTATGATTATGATGTAATTTGATAATGTATTAATTTTTGAACTTTTTTGTTTTGCAGTTAGTAGAATTGAAAATATGTATGATATTTACCGGGTTTATGGCTCTAACCCGAATCAGACCCAGACCAAACCTGCTTCGTTAAGTACATCCATAAAAATAACATTACAATAGGTAGTATTATATATATATATATATTTTTTATCTGAATAAGTCATTTTTGTTAAATAAATGTCGAGAAAATGTCATATATTTAAATCTCAAATTCTATGTCATTACTTTGTTTAAATGATCCTTCGTGTTGTTGAAAATTTCTAATCAGCAGCTTACACAAAAAGTCTTAATCTTTTTGGTCAATAAACTTAAGTAGACGATAATCATTCCTCAAGCCAAATTCATGAAGTGTCTTGGGATTAACAAAATGTAGATTGTATAGATAATCACAATTAATTTTTATTCAATTACTTGGGGAATCGGGCACTGATCTAAATAAAATCTATTGTAATCCTCTAATTAATGAAACTTCGAAGTTCACACGACTAGACAAATATAAATAAAAATCTTAATTAAGACGTGCATTAAAGTATTATTAGCTAAAGTACATTATACATTAATGTTTCCATGTTCATTTGACTTAAGTGGCCTATTTAATGCAGTCTTTTCCATAGGAAAAATATTATTTCACACATTCATGTATGCATAATTTTCAAATTAATTTTAAAATGATGAAAATCAATGATAAGTCGTTATATATTTTTAATATAAAAAATAGAGATTAGAATGGGAATTGTATTGGAAGTTTTACAAATTCAAAAGATTGGATAAGGATAGAGAGGGGTATTTACAAATACAAATCGCTAAAAGCTTCCTCTAATAATTTTTATAAAAGAAAAAAAATAGTATACATGCATAAAATGCATGTTTAGCATTTCAATAAATAAATAAATAAATTGGATTTCCCACGAGATATTTTGTAGAATCATTAAATTGAATAAAATATATATATACTAAATAAAAAACTTTTTTAAAAAAAAATAAAAGATCCACAGATTTTTTTATCTCTGATATTGATAATATATGCAAATATAAGTAATTTTTATGATATGAATCAGCCATTTTTTTATGCGGGTGTCAGCTAAAAATCTTCATAAATTCAACTGCTTAATCTGATCCTAACCCAAAGAATCACACTCAAATATCATACCCTTTCATGCAATATTATCTTTTTTGTATGTTAATCTTTATCTGCTCAATTATTCCGCATCTGCCGCCATGAAAATCCTCACTTGAGTTCTTAAAATCCCATTACATTATGTAGTTTGGACTTTCTTTAATTTTTATGGGGATGAAAGATATGTTTGATTCTTTGAGAATTATTTTCCTGAAATCGAGCATATTCTCCACCTTCACTTTTGTTTTGATAATTCTGGCTTTACTTTTCGCCGACACAATTATATATAATGGAAGCAGTGATCATCATCAGTTGCAGACTCAGATTTCAGCAGAAGAGATCAAAGTCAAGTCATTAACAGATGAAATTTTTACAGAAACTGATGAAAAGTTTGTTCGTCCAGAAAGTAAGTTCAAACATGTGGAGGAATCGGAATTGTTTGAATCATCTGATTTATCAACGAAGTTTGATTTGAGGGTTAAGGAATTCTTCCGCAGAAATGAATGCAAAGTCAAGTTCTTCATGACATGGATCGGCCCGGCGGATTCGTATCGAGAGCGGGAGTTTTTCGGGCTCGAGACCTTGTTCCAAACCAATCCCCAAAGCTGTTTGATCATAATGTCAAAAAGTATGGATACAGTTTATGGAGACAAAATTCTTGAGCCGTTGATCGGGTGCGGTTTTCGGGTTCTGGCCGTGACTCCGGACCTGTGGGGTCTATTCAAGAAGACTCCTGCTGAAACATGGCTCAAAGAAATCAGGAATGGGAGCAGGGATCCGGGGCAGATCCCTCTAGCTCAAAATCTGTCCAATCTGATGAGACTTGCTGCTCTATACAAATATGGAGGGGTTTACTTGGACACTGATTTTGTAATCTTGAGAGATTTTTCAGTGTTGAAGAATGTAATCGGAGCTCAAAGTGTCGATATCAAGGGAAACTGGACAAGATTGAATAACGCGGTTCTTGTTTTCAACAGGAAGCATCCTCTTGTGCACAAGTTTATGGAGGAATTTGCATCAACCTTCGATGGGAATCGATGGGGTCACAATGGGCCATATTTGGTGTTAGGTAAGATTTTATTTAATGTGGTGGGACCCACATTAAATAAAATAATAATAAAATCTTTTCCCACATCGATTGATTTTAAAAATTGGACGAGGGAATTAGTTATAAATAGAGCTCAATTCCTTCAGTTATTGTATCCCAAAATCAAAAGCTTTTTAGCTTTGATAAATAGATAGTGCATAGAAAAAAAGAGTGTATTTTTTTCTTGAGTGCGGGAATTCTCTTGTGTGAGTTAGAGAAATTATTTTCTCGGTATACTCGGGTTGGGAGTGTGAGAAATATTGAGTGTATTGGTGTATACACTTGTTGTAATATTTCTTCCGGTTATAAAAGTTGCAGTGCTCCGTGGACGTAGCCTATATTGGGTGAACCACGTAAATCTTTGTGTTCTTGTTGGTTATTTTATTCCGCAAGTTTTTGGGTACTATTATCATCGTGGTCGGCATCGTTTCGGGGGTGTAATTCCCCAACAACTGGTATCAGAGCCTTGTTGTGAAAATTCTTAAGAATTCTGAGTATGCTCTGTGGTTGCAGCTTTGTCTGATCTTCCACATCAGAAAAGATTTTTTAGATTTTTTGCTAAGGCTAGAGAAGTGATGGCCGGAGATGATGGATCGGGACCAGGAATCAACAAGTTCGATGGAACAGATTTTTCGTTCTGGCGGTTACAGATAAGAGATTATCTGTACAGTAAGAAGCTCCATCAACCTCTATCAGGAAAGAAACCGGAAAAGATGGAGGATGATGATTGGGAGCTCCTTGACCGACAGGTTTTAGGTGTCATACGATTGACCCTAACAAAGAACGTGGCGCATAACGTGGCGGAGGCCAAAACCACGGAGGAGATGATGACCATTCTGTCAGACATGTACGAGAAGCCATCAGCAAACAACAAAGTACATCTCATGAAGAAGTTATTCAACTTGAAGATGGGAGAAGGTGCTTCGGTGGCAAAACACATAAATGAATTCAACACGATTGTCTCTCAGCTGACATCGGTGGACATCAAATTTGATGATGAGATTCGTGCACTTATTCTTCTGGCGTCTTTACCAGAAACTTGGGAACCGATGCGGGCAGCGGTTAGCAACTCTGTTGGAAAAGGAAAACTACAACTCAATGATGTTAGAGATCAAATCCTAGCTGAAGAAGTTCGCAGGAAAGACTCGGGTGAAGCAACATCATCGAGATCTGCTCTAAATCTTGATAACAGAGGAAGAGGCAGGAGTGGTGAAAGGAGTTCCAACCGATGGCGCGGTAGATCCAAGTCAAGAAATGGAAAAGACAAAAACATCTCTGAAAAGAATATGAAGTGCTGGAGCTGTGGTGAGACTGGTCACCTGAAAAAGAACTGCAGATCAATGAAAAATAATGCCAATGCTGTCACTGATGAAGTACATGATGCTCTGCTATTATCCATGGAAAGCCCTGTTGATTCTTGGGTTATGGACTCGGGAGCTTCGTTTCATACCACTGGTGATCGCGATGTATTTGATAATTACATCGCTGGCGATTACGGAAAAGTTTTCCTGGCTGATGGAAAACCCTTGGAAATTGTTGGTATGGGTGATGTACGGATGAAGATGTCAAATGGATCTGTCTGGAAAATCAACAAAGTCAGACATGTACCAAATTTGACACGCAATCTGATCTCGGTGGGACAGCTCGATGATGAAGGCCACAATGTGACCTTCGGTGATGGTTCCTGGAAAGTGAACAAAGGAGCCATGATTGTTGCTCGAGGAAAGAAAACTGGAACATTGTATATGACTTCCAGTTGCAGAGACACATTAGCAGCTGTGGATGCTGGAGCCAATTCAAGTCTATGGCATTATAGACTTGGACACATGAGTGAGAAGGGAATGAAGATGTTGGTGTCAAAAGGAAAGCTACCAGAATTAAAGACTGTTGAACACCAACTATGTGAAAGCTGTATCTTTGGAAAGCAGAAGAAGGTGAGCTTTTCAAAAGGCGGTAGAGAACCGAAAGCAGCAAAGTTGGAGCTGGTTCATACTGATGTATGGGGACCATCTCCTGTGACATCCCTTGGAGGCTCGAGATACTATGTCACATTCATTGACGATTCGAGTAGAAAAGTTTGGGTTTATTTTCTGAAAAATAAATCTGATGTTTACGAGACCTTTAAAAGGTGGAAAGCCATGGTGGAAAATGAGACCAACTTGAAGGTGAAGTGCTTACGGTCTGACAATGGTGGAGAATATGAAGATGATGAGTTCAAGAAATATTGTGCACAGAACGGGATCAAGATGGAGAAAACCATTCCTGGTACACCTCAACAGAATGGTGTAGCTGAAAGGATGAACAGGACCTTGAATGAACGCGCAAGGAGCATGAGATTGCATTCTGGATTGCCAAAATCATTCTGGGCTGATGCTGTTAACACTGCAGCATATCTGATCAACAGAGGACCTTCGGTACCACTGGACTACAAAATACCCGAAGAGGTTTGGAGCGGCAAAGAAGTAAACCTTTCTTTCTTGAAAGTGTTTGGATGTCTATCCTATGTTCATATTGATTCAGCAAGCAGAACAAAACTTGATCCGAAATCAAAGAAATGCTTCTTTATTGGTTATGGAGATAATGAGTTTGGTTATCGTTTCTGGGATGACCAAAATCGGAAGATCATTCGGAGCAGGGATGTAATCTTTAATGAGAAACTTCTGTACAAGGACAAGTCAGACATTGGAGCTGGAGATGAATGTCCTGAAGTCGAGAAGACTGATGAAGTGCCATTGACAAACATTCCTGTGAATGAATCGAAAACCAGTAACCAGGAAGATGAAGAAGAAACTGCACAAGATGATGACCCACAAACTCCGGTGATTGAACTCAGGAGATCTTTGAGAACCATTAGACCACCTGATAGATACTCCCCTGCACTTCACTATATTTTGCTGACAGACAAAGGTGAACCGGAGACTTATGAAGAGGCAATGCAAAATGATGATTCAACCAAGTGGGAGTTGGCCATGGAAGATGAGATGGATTCACTGTCATCCAATCAGACGTGGGAGTTGACAGAACTTCCGCAAGGCAAAAAGGCGTTACATAACAAGTGGGTGTACCGGTTAAAAGAAGAGCATGATGGTAGCAAGCGGTACAAGACAAGACTTGTTGTAAAAGGCTTCCAACAACGGGAAGGAATTGGTTACACTGATATTTTCTCTCTGGTGGTAAAGTTAACTACTATCAGGACTGTACTTGGATTGATGGTAAAAGAAGATTTACATCTGGAACAGTTAGATGTAAAGACGAGGTTTCTTCATGGAAAGCTAGGTGAAGAAATGAATCAATCACAGGGATTTGAAGTACGAGGAAAAGAGAAAATGGTGTGCAAACTTCAGAAGAGCTTGTATGGTCTCAAACAAGCAAGACAGTGGTACAAGAAGTTTGATGGTGTAATGAATAATGATGGTTTTCTGAGATATCAGGCTGATCACTGTTGTTATGTGAAGCTTGATGGTTATTATATCATAATACTGATATATGTAGATGATATGTTGATAGCAGGAGCTTGTCTGGAGCAGATTGATAAACTCGAGAAAAAGTTATCAAAGGAATTTTCTTTGAAGGATTTGGGTGCTGCAAAGCAAATCCTTGGAATGGGGA
>NC_133307.1:26514451-26557994 GCF_012295235.1 Primulina huaijiensis
TGTGTACGAACACACTAATTATAATATTCATATCAAATTATAAATGCCTAATATTTATTCTATAAATTGATTAAACAATATTTCAAATATCTAATATTATTTTACACGCAACGCGTGTGATTCAGTCGCTAGTATAAATAAATGACTAAATAATGATTAACAAGCGTTCAATGAATTCAACATATTTTACTTAATTAGTTTATGCGTGATGCGCCACATCATTATTCAATCATACATCATATTGGGAAATAACTGGATGCTTTTGAGCCCCAGCGTTGCAATACAGCGTGGTAAGTTAAATATATTTGAATCAAATCTTTGCATATTTGCGTGGGCTATTGTGCATGGTTATTGAATTCAGGGATTGGGACTTTTAAAGATGTCGACGCCACCAGTGCAGGCAAATTCAATGGGCAACTGCAAAGAATACAAGCCTGAGTGCATCAGCCATGGCCAAGAAATACTGTTCTACACAGCAATGCCTTTGATTGCTTTCGGAATGGCTGGCCATTTGACTTCTTTTAACATGTTTTATTGTTTTTAGCCGAACTTCGATGACGGCACGTTTTGGAGCTTCTTTTTCAGTGTTTTAGCGTCTATAATCTTCAACACTGTCGTGGTATTTGGATTCCGTTTTGTCAAGCCATGGTCAATCCGAGTTGGGATTCCGGTCATATGTACTCTGGCCGACTCTTCTGTTTGTCAGTGGTTCGCGTTCTTACGCGTATTTTGGGCCACAAGGAAGTCCCGTAAAATGTTCCTTCTGAGTGTTTGTTTCAGCGATTTTGAAATTATTTCATCGATAACATCAAAATGAAAGTTGGTGAGTCAATCGACCCCCTAGAGATCCTGAGGATCTCTATGATATTAATGATCCAAGATTCTACTTGGTTCCTCACACAAAGAGCCTAAGGTCTTGAAAGCATTTGAAACCTGCTTGTCTTAGTGAGTTAGCCCCTTTTAAATTTAAGTTCATCTGATTGGTTCTTGACATAAATGCAGATGCTTGGATAAGGCAGCCACTGTAATACCAACACAACCTAGAGAGGAACAAAAAAACAAGATATGGAGACTTTGCACGGTGACAGAAGTCGAAGAGACAAAAGTCATCGTTCGTATGATTCCTGTCTGGATGACTTTCATCTTATGTGGCGTTGTTTCGGCGCTTGGAATCACCTTCTTCGTCGAGCAGTTGGAGAATCTCGATCAGAAAGTGTGGAGCCTCAGATTCCCACCATAGTTCTCTTATGGTTGTTCCAACAAGCCCAGAATCAAGTAACTAAACTCTACGCCAAATTTCAAAACTATCTTGCCAAATCAGGGCTTGTTGGAAGAACCTTAAGAGAACTATGGTTCTTATGCCTCGACCCTATTGTCTTGGCCGGAAAATAAGTTGTATATGTTGTCAAATATAGCATAAATAAATATTCGGAGTTAATTTCTCCCATAAAATCCATTTCTTTAACAAGAGAAAGAGAAAAAGGATGCAGAAAATATAAAGTACTTACTTGACTAGTAGGGAGGTTTCTTGTTGAGGGTTAGTGCGCTTTTTGGTCAACTGAGTGATAGAATCGTGCCTATGGCGATCGACACTAAACAAAGCGTGTTTTATGGGCCCACAACTTTGTTGGACCCGTACTTTGTTTTCATGAATTATAGGCCCACGTACAAGGTTACTTTCTTGAACCAATCGTCAGCGGAGCTAGCGGCTAGCTGGGTGATTCGTCAGATCTCGGATGAGTATTTGGTGATGTAACAATTGTTTTAATGCTAAAAATAGGATTTTATTGTCTAATATTTCGTCAACACTAACATTAAAATCCTACGTGAAAAAGAAACAATTTCCCGTTACACCAATTATTTATTTACCCATTCATTTGTTTGGTACATTTTATATTTTAGAGAAAATGGAATCACATGCAACAAAACATGTTGAAGAAGAATTATTGCGAACTCGGCGGCAGCATATATTTTTATCGCAACGCGTAAAAGACTTGCAAGTCAACGTCGCAGCTTCCTATGTGATTTTATGGGCATTAACTTTTAATTATACAACAACCTTGATTATTTTGNGAGAAAATGGAATCACATGCAACAAAACATGTTGAAGAAGAATTATTGCGAACTCGGCGGCAGCATATATTTTTATCGCAACGCGTAAAAGACTTGCAAGTCAACGTCGCAGCTTCCTATGTGATTTTATGGGCATTAACTTTTAATTATACAACAACCTTGATTATTTTGGAGCAAAAACTTGTGTGAGACGGTCTCACGGGTCGTATTTGTGAGACGGATATCTTATTTGAGTCATTCATGAAAAAGTATTACTTTTTATGCTAAGAATATTACTTATTATTATGAAGATGGGTAGGGTTGACCCGTCTCACAGATTAAGATCCGTGAGACGGTCTCACATGAGACCCACTATTATTTTGGTTGCTCGGAAAGTAAAAAGCACTTTCTCCCTTCAAAATTAAAGATGCAATTACACTATTTTATCATTTAAAAGTAATTTTTTCCCTTTCCAATTTTTAAATCAAACGATTATGACAGATACATTGTGTAAAAGTAAGGGTGGGAAGAAAATAATTAGAGGATACAAACCATATTTCACAAAATCAAAGATATTATTAATCGTATAAATTTTAATATCGACTACTTCCCCACGCTTTTCACCAAGAATGTTAATTTTCCGGCACACTTGCCTGAAGAGTTGACCTAAGAGAGGCGTGTTAAATCAGAGGTGTACTATTGATCAATTAGGTAGCTAATGAAGAGATAGTAGTAACATTATTTTTGGTACTTTAATAAAACACTTTCATACTATAGGATTGAGTTAGCTATTGATCCAATCCAAGTAGTTTGAGTACTATCTCGAGTCGAGTTCGAGTATTATCTTAGATTTGAGAACTTGTCCAGTACTAAAATTTTTGATTAATTATTTTATAGTTTTCAAGAGGGGTGAAACAATATTATAATTATCAAGCTAGAATAGAATTTTTTTTTTCTAAAGTGAGGGACGATCATCCATCTTTGGCTAGTCCATGACTCCCCCTATTGAGATACAAATCAAATAGTTATGGCTGTCATCTAAAATCTAATTCTCAAATTTATCACCCAACTAAATAATATAAAGTATTTATGTAACTCATATTGTATGATATGACAATAATATACGGATAAGATATCTCTTATTACACGTAAAAAAATTTGTATGTATGGATAATTACACAAAAGTTACTAGTGCTGCATGATTTCGAACCCCATATTGAAAAAATGTTAATTTGTTTTTCTTTCTTGTTCTAAACAGAATAAAACCAAATTGATGGCCGATTTTGGTTTTTTTTACGACTCCTGTTGGAGTTGACTCTAAACAAATTAAAAACTGCCAAATTCATTAAATTCAACGTGTTTTCGGTAGTCTCTGGTTTACGCGCAGCAATGAGTTCTATACGGCATCCGTTTTGCTTATAAAATCCCAAACTCTGCAACTAACTGAATTAGCCAGATTCACCAAATCCAGGAACTGTTCCATATCAAGAATCTTCAAGCTTTCTTTTCATTTGAATATCATTCATTCAGCAAGGAGAAATAGATATAAAGTTCATACATAAACTTTACAGAAGCGCCGAGTTTCACAATTCTTGGAGGCCATCTCAATGGCTACAGTTGGGAGAGTAGTAGGTAAGAACAGGCTGATTCTAAAAATCAGAACCCAGTTTTTGCTCTATAATTCTTTCTTTCTTTCTACTTGATCTGATATTGGTTAATTGCTTCCATGATTGACAGTTCTGTTATGGGTGGATATATTAGCCATGTACGCGATGTACGTAATGATGGCGTACTTAACCAACGTTTGGGATATTAGCTTCACCAAAGCCGCGGCAATTGTGAACATATTTTGGGGTTTAGTTACGGTATCGCCATTGTTTTTGACATTCATAGTTGACACCATATTGGGAAATTACTGGATGCTTTTGACCTCCAGCGTTGCTTACAGCGTGGTAAGTATAATATATTTGAATCAGATCTTTGCTTTTTTTTTTTTTGGGATTCATTTGAAAGGAATTGTGCATGATTATTGAATTCAGGGATTGGGACTATTGACGATGTCCACGCCGCCAGTGCTGGCGAATTCTATGGGCAACTGCAAAGAATACAAGCCTGAGTGTGTCGGCCATGGCCAAGAAGTGCTGTTCTACACGGCAATGGCTTTGATTGCTTTCGGAATGGCTGGCCATTTGACTTCTTTTAATACATTTTTAGCCGAACAAATGGTGGGAGACGAGGACGGTTTAGATGAGAGCACCTTTTGGAGATTCTTTTTCGGTGTTTTAGCGGTTATAATCGTCACCTTTGTTGCAGTACTGGGATTCCCTTATATCAAGCCGTGGTCGCTTCGATTTGGGATTCCTGCCATATGTACTCTGGTTGCCACTATCCTGTTTTTTAGTGGTTCGTGTTCTTACTCATACTTTAGGCCGCAGGGAAGCCCGATAACAATGTTCTTCCGAGTGTTTGTTGCTGCAACTTTGAAACTATTTCATCGATCCCCGAAAGATCCGGGGGACCTGTATGAGATTCATGATCCAAGATTGTACAATGCTCCTCATACAAGAAGTTTAAGGTTCATCTCTTTTGCCATACATAAGTACTTATCTGTTAAAACCATGTAGTTCATCAGACTGATTCTTGAAAAATAAATGCAGGTGCTTGGATAAGGCAGCCATTGTAATACCAACACAACCTCGAGAGGAACAAGAAAACAACATATGGAGACTTTGCACTGTGACAGAAATCGAAGAGACAAAAGTCATCATACGTATGATCCCTGTCTGGATGACTTTCATCTTATGTGGCGTTGTCTCAGCCCTCGGATTCACCTTCTTCGTCGCGCAATTGGAGCACCTCAATCCGAAAGTGGGACGCCTCAAAGTCCCCACTGTAGTTCTCTTATGGTTTTTCGAACAAGCCCAGAATCAGTTAGCCAAACTCTATATCAAATTCGCAAACTACTTAGCCAAATCAGGGCTAGGAAAGTTTGCTCCTTTCATCGGGATTGCCATATCGATGATAATAGCAATACTCTGCTGCATAACCGCGGCAAAAGTGGAGAAACATAGGCTCGAAGTGGTTCAAAAGCATGGTTTAGTCGACAAACCAGACGAAAGAATCCCAATGACCATGTTCTGGTTGCTTCCGCAGTTTGTTCTTCTTGGACTCTTTGAAGGTATCTTCAACTGCAGCGCAATTACCTTCTTCGTCGATCAGTCCCCCGTTTCGACGCAAAGATACTTGCCCGTATTCATTAGCGCTGTGTTCGGTGTGGGGATTCTTGGCAGTGTTCTTTCTGTTTTTTTGGTGGGAAAAGTGAGTGAAAGGGGTGGGAAAATGAACTGGTTTCAGAAGAATCTGAATGCGAGCAGAGTCGATAAGTATTACTGGACATTGGCTTGGCTGATGGGTATAAATCTTGTGGTGTATATAGTGGTTGCGTTGTTCTATCGGTACAAGGAGTCGGAGCTGGAAGAAGAACGACAGGCTCCGGAGTTCGGTGGGATTGAGGAGCCTTATGATGACAACTCCAGATGTTGGTGCTGCTGCTGTTAAATTTTCATGGTTTTATTTTAAAAAAAAATGAATTCGAAAATTAAATAAAACATTGATTTTTCTTACCTTATTTCTTGTAAGTAATGTTCTGTGTTTTTTTCTTATGATTTGATGAAGGTGAACAATGTAAATGTAGAACCAACTTGTCTATTTTGGCTCTACTAAATTATTCAGCTATGTATTGGATATCGAATTCTATTATTTCCACAAAATTTTCTTATCAAAGAGCTCATGTGAGACGATTTATAGTTCATTTGACATATGTTACGTTTCAAGTACTTAAGACTACGAGATCTTGAGTTTGAGATTCAATTATAATGATAAAATAGTATATTGTTAATTTATATTTGTATTAAAATATGAACTACTAAAAAAATCTCGTAACTTCCAATCAACTCCCGATTCTTAAGTTTCACAGATTTTCTTCTCTTGAAAAACTTTTTTAATACTTTAACTCAAATTATCATCTCAATCTTCCAACAATTGGTTGATTTCTGAAATGTCATATCAACCTTTCCAAGAATTGGTTGAAAGATATATATAAAAAAGACATCATTCCCCGATTAATCATTCCTTTTTTCCTAAATTTATAACTATAAAGTTCGACTATGTTTTTTTTAGCTATTCAAGTTTTTTTTAATAATCAAATGGTAGTATTTGGAAGAAATGTTTATATGTAAGTATTTTATATTGAAATTAATCATAATTATAATATAGGAATGTTGTTTAATTCTTTGCTTAAACTTTGGCGTCGGTTTTTTCTTCTCTACATATTCTATACTTGTGGTCACGGGGGTATGGCAGAGAGTTATCGGTGTAAGAAAAACGTGACACATATTAAAAGAAATAGCGTGTAGAAATTGAAATTGGCGACGGCAAAAAAAACTTAGATACGTACACGATTCTTCTTTTGACTCTTGGCTCCCGATACACTCATCGATGGTATGAGAAACGCCTATAAATAGAAGCGATTGAGGTCCATAAGCACACACACCTCGTAAGAAATATACACCATCTATCGTGAGGTTGGAGTGCTTAGAAGGCTTCAACCGGAAGGAAATCAGAAAACTTATAAATTCTCGATGGCTGGAGGTAATGTTCGATCCGCTTCCGCATATTGATTATCATGTTAATATATATGTAGAAACATGATTTTTGAGAAAAATTCTGACAATCGGAGCATAAATGTTCCACTTATGTTGTGAAAAGCTTTTGAATGTGAAAAGTTCAACCGAAAAAATCTCTAGGTTTAACGATAATAATTTTTTAAAGAATTTCTATAAATATATGTTTAAATTATTTTTTAAATATTTCCTAAAAATATAAGTTAGTAAAACAAAAAATTTTCGTACGGAAGAGGTATTCAAGATATTATACAGAAAGTGAAAAATTATCAAATTTAAAGCTTGGGTATAATAAAATGGGTCCCTTATCACGAGTCAATTTTAACTCATTTCTGTGTTATGTTCGTTCAATTTCTGTGAGGATTAATTATTATTTTATCGTTCGTAAGGTCAGAATATCTGAAGTTTCTTCGACTATAGAATCTAAAGATTGAACGTTTGTGTATATATATATATAATAAGAAGACTTTAACTTGTTAATATTAAATTACGTAAATATTATTGTGCATTGAATTTTGAAACGAGTTTTTTTACTGGTTCAAATGTTTTTTGTCTGCAGTTTTTTTTTATATATAATTAATACAAGACTTTTTGGTAAACTAATAACAATAATAAACGACTTTGGAACAATATTAAAAGGATCATAGTTGATTAATGGCATAATTGTTACGCGTCATTGACTCTATAAAATATGAAAAAATTATTGACCCTAATCTTCACTAAGTCCTTGCTCCATGAATTTGTTTTTCTCCAACAAATGTCTCTTCTCACGCACTCGATCTTGCCTCGATAATCAACTTGGGAAACTCCCGTAAATAGTTTGATCGTGTTTTAAATCACACTGTCAAAGCATATGGGATCTCATAATTGATTATTTTTATAATTTTTGAAAGAGTGCACGATATAATATCAAATTAGAATTTGTTTTTTTTTTAACTCGATTAAAAAGAATTTTGTAAACTAGGAGGCTGTTGTCTATCTTGTTTTATATATAAGAAAGATTATTTTATTTAAGTTTTTAAATAATTTAATTATGGTCAAAATATTTCATTAGTCTAGATATGAGATAAGAGAAAATAAATTAATAATAATAACTGGATTAAGATCATAAATATCTTCAGATTTGATTTATCATATCTCGAATAAACATTGCTAAAAGTTGTCAAATATCGAGTTTATCTATAATGGTTAGATAACATCTATAAATAATGGCTTACACCGCCCTAAATCAGTGCAATTATTCATTAATATATCGTCTCATTAATTGCATAAAAGTTCAGTAGATTTGTGTTTTATTTCAAACTCAATCATTTTAATGAAAATTGTTTTATATATTGGTTGGACTGCAAGAAGTTCAATTATTGAAATGAGGGTTGTTGAGATGCAATAATTGTCCGTTCTAAGAGAGCGATTAAACCTTGTTGTTTGGACGGTTGCAAAGTTTAAAAAACTTGATTTGCATTGTTATTATTAGGAAAAAATTTTGGTAAAACAACAAACCTTCAGTCCTACAATTGGTATCAGAGTCAATGTCACGAGTTGTATTCTCATTAATTACAATGAGGTAAGCGATCGAACTGTTGTGCTTTGACTTTTGTACGATTTAAAATATTTGAGTTGCGTCATTACCATCGATTATAATTTTTTATATAACGACAAACGACCGATCCTACACACGTGATAGAAGAAATCCAAAATTGGTAGTGTTTAATTTATTTCTTAACGAAAAGTATTGCGAGATGAAAATTTATATCTGCATAGAAGAAATCCAAAATTGTACTATTCTTGTAATTTAGGAAATGACATACTGGGGTGTATCAAAGATTAATAGTGAAATTTCGACCGAGAAAAAATTAGCACAAGTATCAACCAAAGTGACCTTCAAACTTCTGTACGTAAACCTTTCATTCCTTATTTGTGATGCAGCAGGGAAAATAATTCTTAATTGTTGGTAAAAAAATAAAAATAAAGCTGATTCACTAGCATCAGCTGCAGCAAAGGCCCGATGAATAGCACATAATGCAGCGTCTCTTCTGAGACCCGGACTTTTTATCATGATTTCTGCTTACAACTTAATCAACTACTGTATGAATAACATTTGTTGTATTAATCTTTACCAAAAGAAGTACACAGAACAGTTTTTACAATCTAACTCTTTTGACAACATTGCAAGAACACATACACATACACATGATATATATATATATAAAACGACTTGTTCATATTTAACTACGTGAAATTTGTTAATTTTATTTGAGTGATTAATTTGGGCACTTCCAAATAGTTCACAATTTAACTCAATCTATTAATCTAATATTGAACATTTGAAAAACAGAGCGATTGCAGCTTTGCTCAAAAGTTCAACGATATAGAAAAAGAAATGTGTCAAAAAACTTTAGAAGGGTGAAATAATTAATCTAACATTTAACATTCATCATTTAACCAATTTTCTTAGGATTTGTTAAAAGGGTGAAACATAGTGGTGACTGATATATGATCAAATGTTTGTTGTTTTACTAAAATTTATTGTTATTGGAAACGATGAAAGTCTAATCTTTAAAATTGTATGTCAATCTAACTACCATATGTCAGATCGCTATCATTAAGAGCAATTATCACGCCCAAATAGTTGAGTTGCATGGAATTTTTTTTATTTTAGGTTTAATAAATCAAATTACAAAAGATTTCAAATGAGCATGGTTATTGAATTGTGTTAAGTCAAACAACTACCCTGAAATTTTGAAGAATATTAAATTGTTAGAAACTTAGAACCCACAAACTTAAACAGGCTAGTAAAGTTTGGACCAAATCCTGCTGGGAAATAGCCTATTATTTACCACATACACCATCCGTCATTGTACACAATTTGTGCACGACTTCAAATCTAGATCTATGGTACAATTTTCTCGACGTGCAAGGGAAAGAAGTGAATGTTGCATTGCAAATATCGGAAGTTAATGCCCCGTATATTTTTATTTGGAAAACTACTACTACTACTACTACTACTACTACTATTATTATTATTATTATGACGTGGTTTCCAACAAAAAGTATCAAAATAAAAAATTATAATTTAGCGGACGAAAAATAAAAATTAACAAGTTATAATATGAAAATATAATGTATCGTAAAAGATCTCTACATTTCACTTCCCTTGTCTCCAAATTTTAAATTGATTTTTTTTATATTAATGTTATAATTAATCGACTGATAAAAATAACTAACTGAAATATAAAAGATCTCTACATTTCGCTTCCCTTGTCTCCAAATTTTAAATTGATTTTTTATATTAATTTTTTTATATTTATTGATTTAGGAAAATTATTTTTAAATTCATTAACCGTCCAATTTTTGGTTTGGATTCATTTAGTTTTCATAGTTTAATTTCGGTACATTAACTTTAAATTTTCATCTATTTTGGTCTAATTCCTGACATAACATCTGACAAATCATCAAATTTCGACAGTACACAAATATTTTTCGATGTCACGCCAGCATTTTCTGATGTCATGTCAGCAACTTGATCAAAATATGATTATATTTAAAATTAGTGTCCTGAAATTAAACTTTGAAATATTAATGGACCAAAATTCAAAATTGAACAAGTTATATATAGATTTCATATATATATTTATGTAATATATTTAAATAAATTAACATATTAATTGACTATATATATTCTAGTGCAAACTATATATATAGGAGGCATGGTGCAGCATGCCTCTTAGAATTTACATTATTCTTGCACCGAATGAAGAACGCAGCAATGAATGCCGTTTGAATTTGAAGTGGCTACATGCGTCTAAAATCTTGCATCTGATATATTTATAAAAAGGCTCTATATAAGCCACGCAGTCCAGTATCCCTCTCACCGCAATTCACAGGCTTGTCTCTCCAAAGCTAGTAAGTTGATCTAATTTTGATTTCGGTCGTTGTTTCTTTAGCAATTATAGTCATCTTTTCACCTCGATATCATGTGGTTGGCTTGGAATTTTGATCGCACATTAAATTATAACATTTTTCCTATTGCATTCTCAAGATTCCAGTTTGTTCAGAGCTCTTTAGTGATGGAAAGCCATGGAAATGTTGTACACAGAGGTTTGTTGCAAACTGGTGATTTGTACCAGGTAGTATCCTTCATTTCGACGCTTATAAATTTAGATTAAAATTGTCTGTTTTCGCAATTTTTACCATTTTATTAATGAATCACTTTGGATATTTTCTTGCACGGAATTAAAGTATTTACTGAAGACTAGTGTGTATCCACGCGAACCGGATTCGCTCAAACAGATAAGGGCCATCACTTCTACTCTTCCAAGGTATATCTACACTGCCAATTTTGTACGCTCTATTGCAAATTTGCAATATATGATGCGCTGCACCTTATACAGCCTCGGTTTTTTCCCGTATCAGGGCCATCATGGGCACATCACCGGATGTAGGGCAGTTGATGACTTTGCTCTTAAAGCTGATTAACCCGAAAAAGACGATTGAAATCGGCGTCTTCACCGGGTATTCCACGCTTCTAACTGCACAAAACATTCCTGAGGATGGAAAGGTCAAGTGTTTCTGTATAATTTTAGGGGAGAAGAGTTTTTTTTTTCATTAACAGATGTCCATTGTATTTACAAATTTTGTTTTACAATAACTTTTGATGCTATTTTGGTACAATTGTTGATGTGACACTGAAAATATTGATGTGACACTGAAAGTGATGACATGACATCAAAAAGTGTTACTTGTCAAATGTCATGCCAGCAAATTTATTGAAACAAAATAGTTGAAAATTAAACTTTAATGTAATAAAACAAAACCTTGATAACTTAATTAAACAAAACCATAAATTTAGACAAGTTGATGGACTATAAAAAAATCATTTTCCCTAATTTTAGTATAGCCGTTTATTGTGTGATGCAGATCATAGCCATTGACCACAACCGGAGCACTTACGAGATGGGATTGCCTGTTATTCAAAAGGCTGGCGTCGAGCACAAGATAAATTATATCGAGTCCGAAGCTCTTCCAGTTCTTGATAAGTTGTTACAAGACGTAAGGGTCTTATTTACCTGGAAACATATTAGTTTTTTTTATGACAAACGCTTCATCGTACAAAGTTTCTTCCTTCACTGACTTCTCATCTTCTTTTATGCAGCCTGTGAATCATGAGGCTTTCGACTTCGCCTTCGTAGATGCTGATAAAAACAATTATACAAATTACCATGAAAAGTTGTTGAAGCTTTTGAAACCCGGTGCCATAGTCATATACGATAACACGCTTTGGGGCGGATCGGTGGCCATGGCCGAGGATTCCGTCACAGCGAACAGGATAGGAATGAGAAAATATGCCATCGAGTTTAATGAATTTTTGGCAGCAGATACTCGTGTGCAGATTTCTCAAATTCCTGCAGGTGATGGGGTTACTATTTGCCGGCGTCTCTAAATCATTCGGGCGCATGATCCTAATTTCATATGGATAATTTTATACATTCAAGCGCAAATAAAGTAATAAGGTTCCTACCATTTTCACAATAAGGTATCAATTTGTTGGTACCACAGTTTATGTTTTAAAGATTGGATGATTGCTTTGTTTAGTAAGCTATCAAAATGTTGGTACCGCTTTATATTTCTATAGTTGGCAGGATGACTCTTTGGTTTAGTAAGAAATTGACAAACAATACATTTTTGCGTATTAATATCGTCGTCTTTGTTAGTCTTTTTTAGTTTTTCGTCTCTTAATCCTAAAATTTGGTCTTAATACAATAATTTCGTTAATTTTTTAAATCATTTTTCATCACGTGGCAACAGACAAACTAACATATTTGACACAATGTTAATGACGTTTGGTGTCATGTCACCATTTATTAAAAAAAAAACTAAAAGTAAAGTAATTGCCAGTTTATTACATAAGACCAAACAGAGGAAACAAGTAATCAAAAATATACGAGGCTAGCTCTCTCTTGGGTTAAAAACTAATATAGATGAGTATCCGGTTAAAATCGTACCGAATTTTCTAAAATCGAATTAACCGAACTCTTTTCGACATACCGATTTGAACGAACTTTACTAAAAAAACGTAAAACGTTTATATTGATTGATAACTGAATTAACTTAACTTTTAGATTTTTTTAAAAAAAAAATCTAGTTTTTTTAAAAATCAATATAAAAACCAAATTAAATAAATTTAATTTTTATTTATTAAAAATATATATTTTTAAGTCTAGTTCTATTTTTCGATAAAATTTTATTAGAAATTTATAATATTTATATATTATAATTGTATTAGAAAACTTATCGATATATTATTTTTTATTATTATAAAAGTTCTATTGTTCGGTTAACCGAAGTTTTATATTAAAACCTGAAATCGAATAGAATCGAATCGAACTAATCGATGTTTTAAAAAATTAAAATCGAACTTCTAAATAAATCGAACAGATTTTTCAAATTAATTCAGTTCAACTGGTTATTTTTGTTGAAAATGATATTTTTGCTCACCCTTGGACTGAATTGCATTTGCCCTTATCTTGAATCCAAAATGGATTTTCAACTTTTTTTTTAACTATAAGGAATTATTCATGTCAAATGACAAAAGCGGTTCACATTATATTTTAAAACCAACAATTTAAAAAAATTAATGCATAGATTTAGACATTCAAACAATTGATAAATCATAAAATAACATATATACTATGATTTACATTGGAATTTTGAAAATTTATTTACTTTATTTCTCTCTAAATCAATCTTTATAAATGTGCACTAATTCATACTAAAAATTTAAAATTCTATAAAATTTTAGTATTAATATAAATCAAATAAAGATCTAATATAATATGTAATAACTACATATTAACTCACTTTAATATATTTGCGTATATATTCGAAGCTTCAAACTAATTTTAAATTTTAACTTATATTAAATCTTTTAATCCTTTAATCGAAATGCGGAAAAAGTCATATCTGATTATAAGTATTTGTATAAAATCTTTAAAAAAAATTCATATTTAAAAATTTTCTTATATTTACACCAACAAAGTAAAACTAAATAAAAACACAAAAATAAAGTATGGCTAAAAATAGTACTCATAAATTTAAAAAAAAAAAATTTAGATAGTGTATTCGCTGCAAATATTTAGTTCAAACAATAATTTCTCTCTTCCTAATTTCAACAACTAGTCCTTCTATATTCAGTTTTTAGACCCGCTTAATTAAGATCAAATTAATTACCCTGGGCCTAATCAACGTTTTGCCCTTTTTTTTTTTAAAAAAATATTTCACTAAAATACGAAATTCACAATTACAAATTATTACATTTTACACAAACAGGCAGTAAGCAAAATGTTTATATCAATAAATGAATGGATATTGTAAACTCTTAGGCTATGTTTGGTAGCCATGATCAGGGAATGATTATTAAATAATCATCATTTATCTCGCATTTGGTTCATTTTTTATTTAGTCTGCAGGCCTTTGATTATGATTGAAAGTTCGCACTATTCATGTTATTTGTGTGATTAAATGACCCTCATCAAAAGGTGTGATAATGTATAATTTTTGAATAATAATCATGATAAGATTGTATATTGACCATAATACCCTTGAATTGTTCTTCAATATAATATGAAAATAAAAATTAGTGAAAATTTAATAATTAATATAATATTTAAATTTTTATTATATTTTTTTATAAATTAATTTCATATATTTTTATTATTTTCAATCATTTTAAAGAAAATAAATTGTAATGCAAATCTATCTTAAATTAAATTTTTATAAATTTGTAATCTTGTTAATTAATTCTTTTATGAAAATAAATATTTATTAAATTCTAATTTATTTTGTTTAATGATTTAAATTATTTTTAATAAATGTAAATTATAATTACAAATATTTAATTATCTATCCAATTATTTTAAGAATATATATTTAATTAGCACTTGGGGCATTTTGATTATTACAATAAAATTTATAAAATTAATTCATCATTTTAAAAGCATACCAAACGCTATGTTATTTATGCCACCATATTATTAATCCATATCTCTTATTTTTTAATCACTCTAATTACTAATCATTTATTTATCTCATCACACCTACCAAACAGAGCCTTAGAGATATCGAGAAATTGGATTTTGATTTTTTCTAAAAATATCACTTATAAGTTAAAATCGAACGAATTCGAAATTAACTTTATACAATATAGATTGATCGAACCTGCAGTATGATATATCGATTGATTGACAATTTGGATCGCATTAGTTTTATATGCTTATTATTTTCTCTATTCGCAATATATAGTATGATAGTACAGGTCTCTTGACAACTTTCCGACACTGTATTATTGATAAATAACCAAAGACTATAGATAAGAAAATCTTATATTATATTTCGACCGATGGATTTGAAGTTAAGAATTTCAAATTCATAAGAATAAATTTATTTGTTTGTTTGGAAAAATATAGTTGGAAATAATATATTTCAAATCTTAAATAATTATTTTTCGATTCATTCGATGACATGGAGTCATTTAAAATTATCCTCTAAAATAATTTATCAAATCCAAATCTTTCAATCCAAACACAATTTTAAGAGGATTAAGCTCTCAATTTTGATTGTTGTTGCACATTTTCCTTCTTACATTCATGCCACACCCACCGTACATAAATATAACCAATAGCTCAATAATTTAGTGGGTCGCCATCATTTCTTTATTTTTTTCATACCAAATTTTGTTGCTAGCTGGTGCATATATATATCTTTCGTGGGGTACCATGAAGAACCACGATAGAGAGAGATTACTTTATGCCACAGGATCTATTCAGGGTGCTTTTTTAATTCCTTCTTTTAATAATCATTAATGTTTGAATCAATTTTTAGATCATTATGAATCAAGGTATCTGAATCAAATGACAACAAGAATAAATAACTAACACAAACATTATGGTTATGTCTTGATTGATAAATTTGATTTGAAATGAAAGACTTGATTTTGATGATTGATTAGGAGATGAATTTCAAATGACATTCAATTAAGATATATTTGAAATCAACTACAATTAATGTTTAAATTACATAATTTCATATAAAATTTATTTTAAATGCACTTAAATCCAGTCTATACAAGACAAAAAATTTGAAATTAAAATATTTAAAATTTATAAATTAAAATTCATCGATCCAGCACAATCTATTTTTTTTTTTAAAAAAAATACAGGTTGTCAGATTAGGTATATGGTATAAATATACCGAGGGTAATATGGTCACATCAGAATAAAGTAATAAACTTTTTTAGTGTTCACGCTTGCGAAAACTCGAATCCTTTTTTAACAAGGAGTGGGGTTAGTTTGACATTCCACCAAAAGGGCTGGGCTGTACCTTTTGTGAGCGAGAGAGACAATCATTTTAGGGCCGTCTCTCACATGAGCTCAAAAAAAAAAAAAAAAATCCTTCTCCTAAATAAGGGGAAGTTGGTGAAAAATCTCCAACCAAAACATTTATTTGGGTTCACTCCCTACCCACAAAATTGTGGTACTATGTCATACAAATTGTCGTACACTTCATGTGGAAATGTGGTACACTTCATGTGAAAATGTGGTACTAAAAAAGTACCCAGGGACTGAACACAAAAAAAAACGGCGGCTGGGGAGTTAAGTCCAATTTCCCGCCTAAATAATACGTGCATTGGACATTGACCCATTAAAAACATGATTAAATATGATGATTGTATTCGTTTTGGATTTAATCAAATTATGTAGAACCCAAACAATAAAGCTACATGGCTCATTAATTAAATTTTTAAAAATTTTGTATGCGTAAATTGATAATGTTTGTCCAATATATTTATTATTTTATTTTGTCTCAACTCATGTGTTAAATTTTTATACTTTACTTGTCGTTTATTTGGCCTCTTTTCTTGAATTTATGTAGTTGGACCCATTTCAAAAAATAAAACACAAAAAATTGTGATACTTACCTATTTTACATATCTTTATTTTTATTTTCTTGAATAAAATATTATATTTATTATTTAAAATAAATCATATATTATTACAATATTGGTTCATTATATTTATCATTTTGTTATTTTGATAGTTATATTGATAAATTTCAATTTTAGCAACATATCTGACAATTTTTGTCAATGTCAATCTTTTTCCAATATAATTGTTCATATGACATTGCATTACGTTAGAGCTATGTTGATGTTGTGACGCACGAAGAAAAAAATCGCAAAGAGATAAATATATAACTCGTAAAATATAGTTTCCTTATATTTATTGTTTGGTTATTTTTAATTTGCAAACTGAGCTTTCCGATTATTTATCACAACAAGATTTTTTTTAACATATCGTCTCAGGTCCTGTGAACCACAGATACGACTATGCAAAAGGGCTCGTTGAAATGGTTATTCTCATCTTTGGTTGCCTAGTGGGTGCGGTGAGGGTGACCTAAACATGTTCAAAAAGGTTTTTTTTTATGAACTGTATAAACTTTTCAAGATTTAGTCTATAATTAGCATGGCTGGGCAATGGCTTATTAATTCAAGCTCGAGAGAAAATACTCCAAGTTGAACGCTTTGAGCTTGAACTTGATTCGAGTAGTTTTGAGTAACTTGAGTTTAAACCCCATTTTTAGAGCATCAAGCTAAGCTTGACTCGGTTGCCTGACGAAAAGGAGAGCCAAATAAGCAACAATTAATGAAACTTCAAGAAATCAAGAAATTCTTATCTAAACTTGAAGAATAACGTCAAGAATTTCTAGATGCTCGTAAATACCCTTGGCCCACATTAGATTGAATTGTAATGATTCTAATTAGATACACTGACTAAGGTCAAGGATAGTGTCATTAAATTTACGAACATGACATGTTAAACAATAGCGTTATTTTGTACAGATGTAATTAATGATTTAATTATTAGACGTTCATGTCCATATCCCACTTTATTAAGGGGAAAATTTTCAACTTTTAAAGGTTCCAATCATTCTATTGCGGTGAGGACAAAAAAGAAGATAATCCCAGTAAAAGTGAGAGATCTTGTTGAATGTCAATTCCCTTGGTAGTTAATTCAATAAACATTTCTTTGTAAGCCAAGATGAGTTTTTTTTTAATATATATATATATGTTAACCTGAGTAGGTTCCTAAGGTTTATGTTATGCTATACCCAGAATTTTACATGGAATCGCATCAACCAATTAGATTGTGTAGGCCCCTATATTTTTTGAGGGTCAACTCCTTGAACTAAAGGAGAAATTCACCGTGTGTAACATAGAATAAGTTTGTTACAAATTGGAAAAGAATCAGAGAAAGGAGCTTATCAGATAATGCGACAAGCAGTGTGCGCAGATTCTCTTCAATAGTCATTGAATCAGGATATAAAGGACAAGCTTTTCTTGTGCCCACGATTTCTTTTGAGCAACACATGATGCTAGCATAGCAAAGATTTTTTATTACCGTGGAGATTGTTAAAGTTGGAAGATTTTTTAATTAAAATCATACTTTCTTGAAATATATGATTCATAAAAATTAAAATTCATTTATTTACTCGAAATTTAAGAGGAAAAGAATAGTATCCACAAGCATTACACATTTCCAATGGTCTAAACTAACATCTCAAGAATCGTGATCGCCCTATCAACTGGAAAGAACAATTTTCTCGATCGCTCTGTCAATCTTGATGCTTCCATCATTTCGTGCCAAGTTTTCGAAAAACTGTAATAGATTAATGGCACACTGGCTAGCTTCTTCGGCATCAAGCATTGAAATGCTGGAAGTCCAAGAAATTCAAGACCTCCGTTAGCATGCTCGATTTAACGATACCGGGTGGACTGCATATGAAACATTGTACCGTGATGTTCCAACCCGATTCCCGGTAATTTACTCATCTGTATACTATGTTCTTGCAGATTCAGCCCAAAAGGAGGAGCCCCTTGAAAACGCATCATTGCTCCTGGATTCATGCCCGAACTAAATTGCTGTTGTTTCGTCGAGGTCGAATTCTGCGGTGAACCGCACGTATCTTTTCCCGGTGAATCCGATTGATTAGTTTCTTGAATATTCACAGTGGTGATATCGTGTATACTCGACCTTCTCTTGTCTTTCCCTCCCGAAAGTTGCCTGATGAAATACTTTTGCGCATGGCTAGCGACCTGTGTCGGAGTTCTGGTTGTCACGAAATTGCGAGAAATATTCCTCCAATCACCTTTACCATACTTCTTCAGTCCCAAAAGAAACTGCCTGTGGATCAAAAACAAGAACTTAACAAAAAATTTAATAATTCCCGAGCTCGAGATCAGTACAAAGTTCAGAACAAGATTTAGTTTACCTGTGTTCTTCCTCAGTCCAGGGCACCCCTTTCTTTCTTTCATGGACGGAACACCGAATCCCGGCGGCGTTCCTTTTCCCGACAGGGGAATACAATTGTTTACCGACCCATTCCAATGTGAATGAATTGGCGTATCCCGGAACTGGAATCAAGCCCGCTTCTATATCGCTGACATCTTCCACCAATTCCTTGTACTGTTTAATCACATTGTTCACTGTTTTCCCAGGGATCATGGCCGCAACATTGTCCCACCGGTCCGGCGTATCTCTGTCGTATATCGCAAGGGCATCCTCGAATTTCTTGTTCTCCTCAGGGGTCCAATACTGGATTACCTTGTTTTCCTCAAATAACCAGCTCGAGTTCTTGATATTCGGTGCAAGAGACAGGATTGCCATTTCCCTGTTCATTTCTTCTGGCTTTTCCAAAAGGGCCGATCAAAGTAGGGAAACAGAGTTCAGAGTTGAAGGGAGATATATAGAGGGATTCTTTTTGTAGGAATCTGCGAAAGGAGAAGACCCCCTAACTTTGCAAACCCAAGAAGATTTTGCAAGAGAATTGTTGAAAAAAGGCAGATCTTGCTTGGGAATTAACACGAGGCAGAAAAACATTGATGATTACCAAGTAAAAGAGACACAAAGATAACCAACCTACTACAAAACTCTGTATAAAGCTGTCATTTTGTCTGCTCAACAATGGAGGAAATTGAAAGAAAATGGAAAAAATTGAGCATTAAGACACACTTATAATCCAGATTCGGAATTTAAAATTTAAAATGAGAAAGATAACCGGGAACACTTGAACTTTCGGGAAAGTTAGGCTTTTTCAGGGCGTAAAACTCAGTGATGAATGGTTTCTTATAGAAGAAGAGAGATGAACGGTGTTTGTGAATGATTGGATAGAGTGGTGGAGGAGGGGCCGCAGCTGACTTGATTTTATTTATTATATTGTTTTTGAGAGAGAGAAGGAAACAGAAAGTGGTGGCCAATCAAATGAAGAAAAGGACAATCTGTGCCTATACATGTCATGTGAAAACTTATATATTTTATTTGAACAATTTTTATTATTATTATTTTATGTAATTTTTGTTTTTTTAGAATACATTTCATGTAATTCAACTATTTAAATTGTAGTATTTCATTTTATTTTGTGTATCATAAAATTTGTCACATGTGTGTGTAAGTTTGTGTATATATATGCGTGTGTGTGTGTGTATATGTGTGTGTGTTTGGAGATGTCGATCTTTAGTGATATGATTATCTATCCTTGTAGTTATGAAAAACATAATTTTTTTTTTAAAAAAAACAGATATATACATATTAAATCACTAGACTTATCTTTGGAAATTTTTTTAAAAAAATGTTAAAGCGAATTAAAAAAACAAATTCACCAAATTTTTTTAAAAAAATACCATCAAATTGTAAATAAAAAGGAATTTTCAAAAATATTGAAAAATGTGTATAACCAACATTCAAATGTTTTTAAGAAATTGTAATTAGAGATGTAATACAAATTTGGTTTATTTTTTAATTATATATGCTTTTTCTATATGCATTACGTCGTGTGAGAATTTGTTGGTCAGTGATATCACATAAATTATATTTCAATATTTTTAATTGAAAAGGTATTTTAAAACTTTAAATAATGAAAATTTTAATACAATTTTTTTTTTGGAATTTTAAGAAAATTGAATTTTAAAAAATTATGTAAATGACATATAAATGATGCATTAATATATACATATATATATATAGACATATATATATATATACATACACACACACACACATATACTCACACACACATATAATTGTATCTTAGAGGAAGAAAAATTTTGTAATATACTAATAGCAATATGTATAGCAGATCTTATTGATTAAATCACTTTATTCGTTTGATTATAATTCTTGAAAAAATGGCTCATTCTAACACTAATTATATCTAGGAAGGAATACGCAGCTGATTAATTTTGTTACCGATCAAATTGAATTACAGAAATCGACTATACAATTTTTCTTAACAAAATCGAACCCATAAATTTTTTTAAAAAAAAATTTAAATAAACCGAAAAAATCAGTTATTTTATCTATATTCAAAATTAACTATTCTTCTTAGAAAATATCAAAATAATGAAGAAATCTAATAAATTAATATTTTTAACAAAATTAATAGTATATGTATTTAATAATATAATTTATCTAATAAATTTCCCAATAAAAATAGAATATATCAGAAAGTAATATTTCTACTCACGTGATGTCAAAATAGACCTATATAAAATAATTTTAAAAATAAATTATAAAAACTTGAATTATTAGTTAATTTTGATCACCCAAATTACATCACATGAGAAACTCATTTATTTGTTATTTTAAATCAAAATCAATTAACGTAGTCCTTTAAAAGAAACAATTGATTAACAAGAAAATGGCAACTGTTTCTTTTTTTTTTTTTACATAGGAGAACTTACATGATCTAATCATGATGAGTTATTGAAATAATGATTCAAGTTGGAAGATAGACCAACTCCACACAAATATATACACCTAATTATTCATGTGAAAATTTCCAATTCGTCTCTTAATTTGTAATGTCCCGATACAAAATTGTTAATATTTGTAAATCTTTTCTCGTGTGTATGTCATTTTCACTCAAATGAGAAACATTTGATCATTCATATCAGAATTGCTCCGAGTCAACTACGCTTAATTTTGTAGTTTTTTTAGTTATGAGTTCTCGAAAAAAAGATGCATATTATTGATATATGTAGTACATATCGAATCCTTTTAAGTCCTACTCTTTGTACAATCTCATATATACACAGTCTTTGAATCTCACTCAATTCGAATGTGAGATTGGTTCATTCACGTTTTCACTTCCTGCTACTCTATCAGAGGTCGCTCTATGTTTGTACAATTTCTTGTCACTGACGATCACTTCTAGTCTTTTTCAACCTCAAGCGTCACATAAATGGTCCTCAATATATTGAAATTTATATTTTAGTCTGTTTTTATTTAGTCAATTTTATGATGTAACGAAGATGTGACTTTGACATGTGCATAGTTACATCAAAACTATTGCGAGAAAATTATAAAAATTGTCAAAATTGAAAAATGCATGACTTATATTGAAAATGGAAACCACACATGATCAAAATCAATATAAAACAAATATACAGAGCCAAAAATTGCAATTTTTTAATAGTCTTTTCTTATCATGCCAATTAATTAGGGATTAGTACTGCCTAACAAGATTTAACTATAATATATTCATATAAAAATATTTAAATTAGTTCCTATTATGCATTTTGGACCCTGATGTGTGATGTCATATCTGATATCATTCTTCTTCAGATTATCCTTCGTAGAGTTTTTATCATATATATTAATATGATTCAAAAACTCTTGTGCGGTTGATGAAAAGTTAGCACACTATTATGCATAATCGTGGATAGGGAACAGTACATGTTATTTTGTACATATTTGGTTTGTCCGAATGCGTAAAGAGACATCAATGATTTTGAAGTATGATAACTCGGACTATTAATTATTTCTCTATAAGTCCTATCCTTTTCCATAATTTCATTAAATATATTATATTTGTAACCAAATTATTAGAACAATTTCAATTCGTGATGAAAGGTTCAATGCACTTATTTGTACGACGCAAAAGTCAGAATAATTGGACGAATTTATAAATTAATGCAAACTTCGTGTACTGTGTGTGCATGCATGAATGTGAACTAAAGAATCGATCAATTATTGAAGGTGCGAATAAGTGTGTGTGTATATATATATATTATATGATGGTGGCATATTTGAAGTATTAGTATTAGTATTAGTATTAGTATTAGTATTAGTATTAGTAATTATTACTTGTCTGTTCTTTTAGATGCTTCTATTGTTAAATTTTATTAAAATATATTATGTTATGATCGAAATTCTGATCGTTTATGCATAATGTATAATGTATAGATCATTTAATTTCTAGATTTATCGATTCGTGAGATGAGACCACATTCATATTAGGCACAAATCAATCGGGTCCAGTTGAATAGATTATAAGACTCGAACTTGAGATTTATTCAAACAATTTGAGCTTTTAACGTCTCGAAACTAGCTTTAGTAACACGTAAATGTCATCATAAGCATTTATTCTTGTAGTGTTCGTATCCTATCCCTTCTTGATATTATATTTATCATGTTGATGATTAAAATTTTTAATTGTTGTTGAATTATCCAGAGAATTTTATTAAAACTAATTTTTCATATTATTATTATATGAATATTTATTAATCGTAAAAAATTCAATAATCATGCGGACATTTAAATAACAATGAAAATTTATGGGCCCACAAATACTTTTGTAATTATCCAAGAGAGTTGAAGAGTTTCTCGTGTCTGTTCGTCTTTGGTGGATGGTAATTGGAAATAATATTTAATTGACTCGCACTTTCCAAAAGGAGAAAAATTATTGTCGAAAAAGTGGAAAGCCGTTGTGCGCTGGCCTATTCATTCGGGAGTGAGTCTCATGTGAGACCGTCTCGGGTCAACCCTACCCATATTCACAATAAAAAGTAATACTCTTAGCATAAAAAGTAATACTTTTTCATGGATGACCCAAATAAGATATCCGTCTCACAAATACGATCCGTGAGACCGTCTCACACAAATTTTTGCCTTCTTTCGGATAGTTTTTGTAAGTGGTTTACGAGGTAGTTTTTTGTTATTTCCAACTTTTCCAATTAAACATATGCATCAATATTAATTAAGCTGGGAATGATCCATTTAGTTTTTGAAAATTTTTCTGTTATTTAACAAAATACATATGATGGGTGCAATCATTCACTTGCTAAAATATTGATACGAGCTACTTTATAGTTTAAAATATTTGAAATATATCATTATCACTAGCTATAACAGAATCAAAAATTCAATATCACATTTCCGATTATCATGAATTATCAGAAATACAATTAATAGAAGAAACGATGTGTACTTTCCTATATAGCCATCAAACATATCAGGCCCATTGGACCTGCCCGTCCTGCCAGATTTATATTTCAATAGTTTATGTATGGTTGATAATTTTTAAAATGTTATTTATAATGGTTTATTATATTTGATCAAATTTGAAAGATTTATAATGATTTATGTATGATTATCGATTGATCAATGTTGAAATATTTATATTATTTATAATATTTTATTTATAATTATTTTAAAAAATATTTTTGCAGTTTTTTTTTAATTTTTTTATTTTTTCTTTTTTTTTTTTTTGGAAATACCTTAGTAGCTTATTTTTAAATATTATAAGATCTTTATTTTCTTAAAAAAATCTTCGTCACTTCCATATAGCTTATAAATGATTAATAATCTTAAAACTATTAAATATAGTTTAAACTTTAAAGTAGCCAAACTAACATTGGTCTATAATATGGGCCAACTGCTTCAAACGGTCCATTATCATTGGCCTGCCCATTCCCACAAAAAATAATACAAATTATACAAATCACTCATGTGCTTAACACTGGAATCTAGTTACTTAACTCTAGAGATCCTGAGTTCTAAGTGTTAAGAGATGTGAAAGAAACCACTTTCCAGATGTGAGATATAATACTTTGCGCAATCAAAGACATACCGCTGGTCCTGCATTCTTTTCGTGGATCTTCGACAAGATGGCTTAGCAGGTTCCCAAATTTTGGACACTAAAAACCGATAGGGAGTGAGTTCGAGATCTCTAGTCTCCGAAGAACTTCAAGGGAGAAGCAGAAGAATAAAAGAAACAGAGAGGAGAATTGAAATGTCATTAGAGAGGAAAATCTACAAGTTTGCATTCAAGATAGTTAACTAACTAGTCCCTCACTTATCTATCCCCCTTTATGTATCTTGGTATCTGCTTTAGCCAAACTCTAACTGCTTCTCATTTCTTTGCTTTCTTTTATATTCGTATTCTTATCAAAAGAAAACAGCAGTCCAATGAGAGTAGCTTTCTGAAGCAACTTTCCAACAAATACATGAAAGACAACATTCGTTTTTACTTTAATCTTTATATTCCACAATGTATGAGAATGCAAGCAAACAAAAGGCGGTATCTCGTTGGCATTTTGCAATCACACTGGAGTAATGGTATTTCATGTTATGTAATTGTTTCTTACACATAATTGTTCAATTATGGTTCGTAATGGCGACAAACAGATGTAACTTTGTGTGGTATTCACAGCAGAAAGGGAAATAATTTGTTTGCCCTGCCCGTCGGCAAACTTACATTATTTGAGGAAAACGCTAATCAATGACAATTCTTGGAGTTGATAAGTCTTTAGATAATGACTTTTGATGTTTTCTTGTTCCTGTTTTGTACTACTCACCAAACAACATGCCATGTTTGTATGTTTTTCTTGCCACTTTTTACCTCAGTTTCTTTAACTTTTACCAATTAGACATTAAAAAGTACGTTTATTTGTCTTATTAGCTTGGTTTGTGTTGCACTGGATGTAAAAACATTTGGTTTAGTATAGGTGGATAGACTGCTCAAAATACATCTGCTTCACTTGTGTTTATCATTTGATTTGTGATAATTGGTGATCCACCGATCGTGCTACATCGAGTGGTCACACCGAGGCTCACCAAGTATTAAAAAGGAGAGTAGAATTCTTGCTAGTTGGTAGTGTCACTGTCCTCGCGTAGATCCAATTCTCCAAAAAAATAAAAAAATTAACATGTACAGTCCATATGAAAAATTATGGACTCGACACGTCCGAAAACCCGAGGTTTCTCAGGGTTCTGGTTGCATCTCGGTAAGACGGCAACCAGGAGAAAAGTAACATGTTAATCGATGACTCGCGTGTTTAAAAGTTTCTCCAAGTGTGTTGTTGAGGTCAATCCAAACATGTGAAAGATTTAGGTTCCAAGATTATACAATAAACAGTTTAAATATTTGTCGTTACTTGTTATTCTTGGTTCATGAAAACAAATATTTCTTAATATCTTCAATTATCGTTCTACTAAATGAACACTCGTTTCTAGTTAGCAGTCTCTCTTGGTTTCACACTCCATCCCCCATTTTTTCCATTGTCAAGTATAATCCCTTTTTATCGACACTTGACAATTTTTTTAAAAAAGAATCTGCATTTATTGACTTTTGTTTTTAGTTGGACGAGCTGCTTGTTGCAATTAGCTATCGAACCAAAACCTTGTTCCAAACTTAACACTTTGATATCATTTTGATATCAGATGGGCTACAAGCCATCGGCCATTTATTGACTTTTATTTAGTATTCAAGCTCGTATTTAATTTCATAAATTGAATATAAGTAGCTGTATCATTTATTGTACCATGAAGATAATTGCTGGAAATTTTTTTTTACTGAGTATTGTAGTTAGTCAAATATGTTATATCATAAAATATCCGATAGATATATAACGAAAATAAAAAAAGTTCGCAAGTCGGCTTACGAAAATTCCAGTGATAGACCAGAATGAGAGGAAACATGGGCAATGGCTTCCAAGGATTGATGTATGCTTTATATGCAACCATTGTCACGGATTGTTTTAAGCTACTCCCCGGTTATATCTTTAGTCTCCCCGATTCAATTAGATTGTTTAGGTCCCTAGTATTTTCTGGGGGATAACATTATATTTCAGGAAATGAATGGTAGCACAGAAAATGCTCCATTGTCACATTGTTTTATACTTTATACGAAAATTATATATCATTCTAATATTATTTGCACAGAATATACTACTCCCAATACAGCAAAAAACAGACAGATTGCTACTAGGAAATGTTAAAACTCGTATCATTTAATTCAGAAACGAGTTTTCCATTTTAGATTAAACAAAACCACCCAGAGTCTCATACTTAATGATTGACCAATTACACTTGAGAGATGTACAGATTCCTCGGTGAAGAATATGACAATAATGAAAAAATTCTGACAAATACAGACGATGTCTTATGTGATTCATGGCTGGCTGCTAGATAGATTCTGATTCATCGGTCCTTTAATGCACAGCACTGATTGGTACACACTGTCCCCCAGGTAATAATAAAACATATGTTTGATCGTGCAAATATGTCCAAGAAATAAAAGTTGAAGCTTGCAAAAACTGACTCAGAGAACTTGGAGCTCTGAACATCCCAGTCTTTTCGAGAGACCGGAAACCGAACTTAACTGTCAAGTTGGCGACACGGTTTGTCGAGGTCTAACACGGATGATGGTCCTCAAATCCATGGTGGTGCATGGTGTAGTCCTGTTCGTCGAATTCAGTTAAGAAAGAAGAGACACAAACAAGCATGGGTTTGACACAAAATAAGCGCATGTTTTAGTGAATGGTATCAACCAAAATATGATGAACACATATGAGAACATGGTAAATTTGTCTGATTAATGAAGGTTTGCCGAGCACTTGAGTATGTTCTACTGTAAGAGTTTGTTGGTGTGCAATTTGCATTATTGAGTCTGGACCCCGGCGTGTGTCCCTCACCATACTGATTGAGGCGAGTTATCCCGAGATTTTCCCTTTGCATACATCAAATCAAGAAAGTAGATAAATGTTTTTAAAGCGAGTAACAAAGGAACAAGAAAAAGAGTTGATGTTCATAAAGCTGGCAAATAATATCATTGAACTATTTATTCCCTTATCAAGAGTTTTGATTAAAATAAAAGAAAACATACAGTTCAAGAGGAATAATAATATGAGAAGATAAGACTAAAATCTTAGGCATTCATGTTCCGTTCTCACATTTCTATAGTAAGCATATGAAAAGAAACTGTCATCATAAACATAAAAGATAAGAACTTGATTCCCGAAAAATGGCAAGTAAAAACACGAGATTTCCTAATTATCGAAAATTTGATAATCCCATAAATCATCATATCCTAACCAAAGGACAAAAAAGCATCGGAAACAACAAGAATAGAGTTTGGAATTCAACGTTAAATCAAAAGAACTAGAGGACCTTGAATCTTAGTACAGCCGAAGGACGCTTCTTATTGAGTGTGAGTGGTTCGGCTTGACTTTACCAAGTCCCCCTCTCCGGCTGCTCCTCATTGGCGTCAAGTAGAAACGCAAGAGTCCGTTATCAATGTGGTTTGGAGAATATCTTGCACTCCGATTTCTCTCCAACACGAACTCATCCCTCTTCTTTCTCCCGTGCCCATTCATCTCGACATTTGAATGCCTCACACTCCCGAATGATCCACCAACTTGAGGGGCATTTCTCCAGCTCACACTGCTATTGCTTCGAAGCACATTTCTGTTGAATCCACCTCTCATATCTATACTTCCTTCCCTCTTAGATTCCTGCCAAGACTCAGAAAAAGACCTATCCACTCCACTCGCTTGACTCGTTCTTTCCTCATTTTCATCTTTGTTGCCACCATTTCTCCGGTATATAAATCCCCATAATCTCCAACTCCACTTCCTAGGTTTCTTCGACTCCTTCCTCTCCCCATTGGCTATTACAGAACTGCTACTGTCCCTAAATCCACTACCCAATTCAAAAGTCTCGGAACAATCGTCCCTCAAAGAGTTTGAATTTGAATCCCTCAAATCTCTTTCCCCAACCAACACTTTTGTCCCTTGAAAGTAGTCGATAGTAGCGGGTGGTACTTTGGCGTTCGACGCCATCTTCAGTTCATCAATCTCAGCTACAACAGCAGCGGCAGTCTTCCTAATCGAACTAGACCTATCAAGACTCTTCCTTCTTCTTGACGAAGAGTCGGAATAATACTCTCTGGTCTGCAATGACCCTCCAGGCACACTGTCATCTTCATTTACAAAATTTCTTGATGGCCCCTCCTCAACTGGAATTTGCATGTCCGAGCGCAATACATGCACAGCAGGGGCATCCTCCATCACAGAAAGCATAGGTGCCATTCTAGGAAAACTCCTCCCAATCAAATATCCATCCCAAGAAGCTCGAGGCTCTTCAAAAGAGTATCTTGGATCATCAAAACTGATTCTCCCAGCATCTAGAGAAAATCGGGGATCGGTGTCGCAAGACCTCCTCCCAAATCCATAATCAGCAATCTCGGACTGTGTCTCTCTATACTGCCTGGAAATCGGCTTCTCCACTGGCAATGTAGCTGTGATTTTGCCATTATTCTGCTTCTTCATCTTCTGCTTTTGCCTCCACTTCTGCCATTTCTTGCTGAAAACTGAGGCTGCAGCCCAAAAACCCCCTCCTGAACTCTTCTTTTCCTGATTATCAAGATTTATATGGTCTTTCATAGGCTTCGAATTATTCACTCTCAACACCTCTTCTTCCACAATCTCACTACCATTCACCCCAACCTCAAACACATTTCTCAAATTTTCCGACTCGGAAACTTGTAAGGGTATGATATCATGTCCATCTACACCACCGCCAGCAGCATCCACGACAGCAACATCCTCTACATTTTCAAGGTCATTAAAATCTTCGTCGTTCTCTGTTTCCTCCAATACGGGCTTATTCACTATACAAGATTCGATTTTTTGGCTACTCAAGAGGTTTTGATGAGAAGAAGCAGCAGAAGAGGAAGCTTTATTGTTATTGGTTGTACTTTTATTCTCGTCTTCAAGTGTAAAGAGTGACCAAAGAGTGTTTCTTACCCTAACGTCGCAAGATTTCCGCTGCGGCTCAAAAGAAAGGCCTAAAGCTTCGTTATTGGAAGCAGAAAAAGACTTCGTGCGACGTAGCTCGGGCAAAAATGAATTGGGATTTGAGGCCTTATTAACTGGCTGTGACTGTGGAGGAGGAGGAGGGACGCTGTTTGCTTTCGAGACCGACGAAAAAAGGGACTTGATTGCGGTGGCTGCGGCAGCGGAAGCTGAGGAGGGGCGGCGGGAGGAGGAGGGAGTGTTGGAGGATGAGTGATCTAGAAAGGTAAGACGCTCGCAGAGACAAGAGGGGCAGAACCCGGTGTACTGCTCGTTGGGGTGGCGGTCACAGCTGAATGAGGAGCGCGGCGGCTGCGGAGGAGGAGGCGGAGGCGCTGTTGGGTCTGCAGAAGTGGGATTCATAACCGTTGGAAATGAGTGCGCACACAGCTACACCGCCCACTCATGTTAGTAACTAAGCATTGCATCTCACAATCAATGCGCTCGAGTGCGTGTCTTGGAGAGTGTCTAGTGTGTGTGAGAGAAAGGAGGGGTTTCAGTTTGGGGGACTTTTCTCCATCTTAACGGTTGAGCGAGCGAGGAAGAGAGGAAACTGCATTAAAGATAGAGAGGTAGGAATTCAAGAGGGGAGAGGAATGCACTTCTCTCTCTTCAAGTCATCCTTTTTCATTTTTTTTATTTTTTTTTTTCTTTTCCGTTGAATTCTATGTTTTTTTAATGTCTTGAAATTCAATTGGTTATGTAATAAAATAATTTAAAGGTCAATTTTTATCTAGAATCCTATTTGTATTACTCGCATGCTACTTCGTTTAATGATAAAATAGAGAATAAATAATATCACTCTAATCTATAATCTTGTTTCCGTATTTGGATTCATTCAAATGTCAAATCTTAATAGCATAAATCATTACTGAATTAATTTTGTAACAAAGGATGTATCTTTAATTTTTGATTGTATTGAATTGTCAAAGAGTAGAAAAAGAGTTTGCTAAACATAAAATTTTAACTAGAAGTTGCACGTTGTGGGAATCATTTAAAAAAAAAAAAAAGAATCATGATTTGATTAGCTAAACACGTTACTCTAATAATAAATTCCTCATAAAGTTGAGTTTCAATAGAATTAACTATATAACCTAATGGCTTTCTAATGGGTACGACAAGTTGTTTTGCCTAATTTGAATCATTCCAAAATTTAACGACAAAAATTTGTGTGAGACGGTCTCACATATCGTATTTTGTGAGACAGATCTCTTATTTGGGTTATCTATGAAAAAGTATTACTTTTTATGTTAAAATATTATTTTTTGGTCGAAATTCAACATTTAGATTTTCGAATCATCTTATTACATAAGCATCTTTCACAACATCGAACAAAATATGCATCACATTGGAGAAAATTAAATTTACTTTTTTTTTAACTCTAAACATGAATATGTTCTCTAAATAGATTTTTTTTAAAAAGACTATTTATGTGGGAGAGAAAAAGCAAATCACTCCATCGCACTCCGTTCCATCCCAAATCTTATTGCATTCTCAAATCGTTTTCTTTGCTTTATCTTTTTTCCTTTTATTGATTTGGGATTTCTTTTTGTTTTTTGGCCCTTCTTTATCCATGTCTCTTTTCCATTTTCTGAAACAAATAAAAATAAAAACAGATCAAATTCCTTTAATTAGTTTGGTGGATTTCCTCTATTACTTCTTTTTCATATTAGCATCATAACATATATATTTGGATTTTTTTATGTTCCCACCTTGGGACAAAACACTATGCCAACAAGGGGAACATGAATAATACGATCACTCAATTTGGAAACTCGATTGCTAATTTTAGCTTTGCTTTTAACTTCTGGTTTTTTCTGAAATATTGCGGATTTAGAAAATATGAGAAATTAATATTTTGTAGTAATATGTGTAAGTTTTGATCTTTTCTTTTCATATTGATAGAAAAATCTTCGTTAATGTGTATCTAATGTAATTTATGAAATATAAGAAATAATTATCAATGAATGACAATGTCGGTTAACGCATGAAAGCCAAGGTACAAAGTATGGGAAATAATTGCTTGCTTTTCATTAAAAGTTTGGTGAAAAAAAATCGGCTCTTCCAGTTCTTAATACCGTGGTAAAAATGGTTCAGGGTTAAAAAAGTGGGGCATGAAAAAGGCATAGAGTCGGCTTACTGTGAGATTCGGGATAGGACTTAAATTAATTAACTTTACAAATGAAAAAAACAAGTTGCAAAATTAATAAAGTTTATAAAATATATTCTTTTGTTGAGTGAAAAAAAAAAAAAAAAAACTCGTTTTAAATTGTGAAGGTGAAATATGAAAGAGAAAAGGAAGGAAGGACAGCGGGGACATGTTGATATAAGTCCAAAATGTGTTTTCCTGGGGAGTCGGTTTAGAAAAAGAAAGGACTCTGCCCATTCACAATATGTCAACATTGCATTCTTCCATTTTCGAAAAATATATACGATTGATTGAACGAGACGTTTTATCAAAAAAAAATTAATTGTATTTTTTGTAATCTTCTTTCTAATAATTTAATTTCTTGCTAATTCTTGTTATTGAATTATATATCAATTATAATATCGATAACTTGTCGTTTTATCAAAATTTATAATTGATGATAACAATGCAACTCAAATATTATAAACTTGTATAACAGTTGAAACATCATTTTCGATTTTTCTATCAAACATGAACGATTATTACAACCCGATATATATATATATATAATACACAAAAACTCCTTATGAGACGGTCTCGAAATCAATTTTTTTAGACAAATATATTCGTGAGACTCACTCACAAGAAAACTATTTTATAATATACATATATATAAATATATATACATAATTAAATGTTAATGCATCTATGTGAGCGTTATATATAAAACTTACACGAGGGTACGGAGACCATATTGTTAGAGAAGAAAAGATTGATGTATGTATCGTATAATTATAATGTAATTAAAATACATTCAATTGATTTTAACGCCTATACTATACAATAAGTGAAAATCATTATAACTGGTTTTAAAGCGTATATTGATATGCCGCAGTCTCCACAAATTACAGGAATAGGACGACTCAATTATTAATCTAATATTTAAAAAATTAAATACTCAGTTTTTATACACGTATATATATATATATGTACACACACACACACACACACACACACACACACACACATATATATATATAAACATGTATCTATCTAATAGGTGGTCCGTGCCCTATTTCTAGGTTCTGAAATTACTGATGGCTGGATCATCAGTGCCCCTCGTGCATGTATTATATACTATACGATATACAACTTTACGATATTATATATATGTGTATATTATTAATATGTATATGTGCAAGAGGTCAACCGACATTATTTCGTGTGTGAATAGGATATGACGTGAAAATTGACAAGATTCACTTATTCGTGATAATGTTTGAAGTTTGGTATTAAGTCGTAGTTATTATATGTAATGATTTGATTTGGACGACAAATCTAAAAATTCGACTTTGAAATTATGTTCATTTTAAGTGTGTTTCAAGGTTAGTTTGACATAATCTTTGTGTTATTTGATCGATTGATTAGAAGGATATGACATATATTTTTCATAACGTTGATACAAGTGAAAAGACATTTTCACAACCATTGAGTTAAAGTATTAGTCCAAAGACAAGATCGAATAAATCGTATTTCAGATCAATTACTATTTCTATTACATCTACATAAATTAATAAGATGGTGAATTTGACAATCACCTGACATAAATTTACCGCAATCAAATGTATTTGAAATTTATAGCTTATAATATCTCAATCCAAGTGTTTTCAAATTTATGTGCTTTTTTAGATTGTTGAATTCACTGGTCCTTTGTTAATTTATATTTATTTATATGTAGATATAATGGTAATTATGATATATTTGAAATATATATCTAAAATAATTGCTGCTTCAATCCATTTTTTCAAATCTCTTTCCAAATCGCATCCAAGTTTTCAAATCAAATATTTCAGTTCAAGTGTGATATTAGGTTATTTTCTTTATGTATATGGGAGAATTATATATTTTTTTAAATTTGTGAGACGATCTTACATATTTATTTTCGTGAGACTGGTCAACAATGTCCATATTTATTATAAAAAATTAATACTTTTGATATAAAAGTAATACTTTTTCATGAGTGACCCAAATAGAATATTCGTCTAACAAAACTGACATGTGATACCATCTCACAAAAATTTGTGTTAAAGATAAACACATAGAAATCCAATAAAATATGCACTCATTAAACACATACTTACAATATTCATCACATTTTAAATTAAAAATCCTGGTCCTGAAAAATAATAAACTAAAAGAACTAAAGCAAAAATTTTACCAAGTTTTTAAAAGTAAAATCATCATTCAAAACTGCATAAATAAAATAAGATATTACAGGAAAATAATTCTCTTAGCTTAGTCATTATCCTTATTTTGAGAATTATGAAAAAGATGATGATATATTAAAAGTATCAGCTGTCGAAATACACGTGTTGCGTATGTCATAATATCATACATTAATTTTACTAAAAATCATGGAAAAAAATTGTGATCTTCAATTACTTACAATACAATCACAACTTTTTTGTGTTAATTTATATCTAGCATGAAAGTTTTAAAAAAATGGCAAACGAATGAGTAGAATTTTATTCACTATATTTTAGTTCAAGATCTATAACATTGAATTCATAAAATCTAAAAAAATGTGGACGAATATATATGTATTTCTTTATAGTATACGTAACGAAATAGCATATATCAAATGAAATGAAAGAGAGAATATTTATACCTTATTCTTGAAGCATGGTCCAAGTCGAATGAACTATATCAATATTAACGTTAAATTAACATGAAAATTAAAAAAAAATCTAATTCCTATTTATACAGTTGAAAATATATTTCAAATCCTCTATAAACTTACCAGCAACACAAAAAGGATAAAATAAATTTCATAACCTGAGTTAAAAATTTTAAATTTAGTCAATAGCCCAAGTAAGAACTCGAATGCTAAAAATAAAAAGTAAAATAAAATGTAAATAATATTAATATTTAAAGACCAAATAAGTTGCTTAATACTAAAGGTATTTATGTCTACACACATTTATGATCAAATAATACCTATACAAAATTGACGTGATACTTTTCACAAAAACAAACCTTTCAAAACTTCACTTTATACAGTATACTTAAAACAAAACTGGAAAAATTTATAGAATAATTTCGGTCAACTATTTAATTAAGAAAATGATCTTTTCGTGTGTTAAAAAACAAAATACCCCAAATATATTCAAGAATATACTTAAACTTTAAACTCAGTTCAAGTCCACTACTACACAATAAGTACATATAGAAACTAGTATATACGTCTTCACGTTATGAAAACGTATCTCGTTATAATGAGCTCTTGTAAACTCTTCACGTCCTCATTGCAGTCTATCCTTCGATCTACGAGCATCGTGAATTTAAAGATAGCTTTTATAAGTTCAAAAAGTGCTCCCGTTATGTATTTCTTTATCCTCTAAATTTAAGAGGTGACTCCCATCCACGTAGAAATTTTCCATGCACAACACTTACTTTTCGGTATTACTGCTGACGATTATCTCTTATATAATTTTGTCACGCTTTGGAGCCAAACTCGCGCCTCCTCGATTGCCCAATGACCTCTGTAACAATTTTAGCTATTCATTTTCGTAAAACGAGGATAGGAAAAACAGTTGTTATAGGACTTCATTGTATAATCGCGTAGGCATGGAATTCGGCCCGAGACGTGACAAAATAGTTAACCAGTCAATATGTAATGCGCATAAAAATAAATATTGAATGTGACTCGGTCATCTTTTAATAGTCAACAATCATAAACATTTAGGGTGTATTTGGTTGATATGATTAAGTAAGGATAGATGAATAATCACATACTTATCTAATGTTTGGCTAAAAATTTAAGATATATTAATAATCATTTTGACCCGGTTTAAGATCTAATTTTATGATTAATTATTTGATTATTAATCTAACAAATTGAGTGGGATAAGTTATCAACACACCACAAATTACATTTTTATCCTCTTATCTCTTATGAAAATAAATATTTATTAAATTCTAATTTATTGTGTTTAATGATTACCGTAATATTTTCAAATATATTTCTAATAAATATGTTTAAATTAATTTTAATAAACATAAATTATAATTATAAATATTTAATTATCTATCAAATTATTTTAAGAATATTTATAATTATTTTAAGAAAAAACAATAATATTGTAATTATTACTAAAATTTTATTTAACAGTAAAATTAATATTCAAAATATTACTACTATTTTACTTATTAATTATAAATATTTAATTATCTATCAAATTATTTTAAGAATAATTATAATTATTTTAAAAAAAAACAATAATATTGTAATTATTATTAAAACTTTATTTAACATTAACATTCAAAATATTATTACTATTTTAATTATTAAAGTAAATGCATATTTACAAATTTATTTCTAATAAATATCTTTAAATTAATTTTAATAAATGTAAATTATAATTATAAATATTTAATTATTTTAAGAATATATATTTAATTAGCATTTGGGACATTTTGGTCATTGCAATAAAATTTACAAAATTAATCCATCATTTTAAAATCATACCAAATATCATGTTATTTATCCCACTATACTATTATTCCATATATCTCATTTTTTAATCATTCTAATAATTAATCATTTACTTATCCTATCACACGTACCAAACGAAGCGTTAGCCAACTATTATATCCATCGATCCGTGTTGATAAAGAAGCGCCGACCATCAAACACCCTAAAGTCAGAAATAAAAATCATAGTTGGTAGACACCCCACCATCAAGCTAGAGCCCCAAACCTGTTATTAATTCAGTAAAGACACCCCCGGGCATCAAACCAATTAAGGTCCATAATCCAGTGAATTTTTTTTCCCCCAAAATATTTACAACGTCCCACAGTACGACAAAATCTTCATATTTCTTCCTCAAATTCAATTTTCTTAACTCAGCCTAAAAATACGTATTTCTGTAAATTTCAAAAGCGCGCACAAGTTTTCCGATATTTAAAAAATACACACATACTGCCCAAAATCTCAAAATACACGTGCTATCCGGGAACTAAAGAATACACACATGCTCTCCAGAAACTAAAATTTTCACATGTGTTAAGTAGTCAAAAATTTAAAAACACAAAAGCTCTCACGAGATTATATTATGGATCAATTTTGTGAGACAGATATCCAACCAAACTCGATCTATTAAAAACATTATTTTTTATATCAATAGTATTAATTTTATTTGTAAATATGAATCGAGTCATTCGTCAGTTTCTAATTCAAAAATACACACGATTTGTTATAAATTTCAAATTTACACACTTGCTATACGGAAACTCAAAAATTAATATGCGCAGGCCGAAAATCTAAAAATACACACGTGTTGCCTGAAAATATAAAAAATACAAACGTGCTCGGAAAATAAAAAATTCACAGGCTCCGCCTAGATATATTTGAAAATACACAAGTGCTGTCCGGAAATCTCAAAAAACATGTACTCTACATGCACGCACACAATGACACTTTTACAAACTGCACAATTTTAAAAGATCAAACGCACTAAAAATTCATGTCGTCTCATGGAACTTGTAGAATACAATCAAAGCACATCAAATATTCAATTGAAAATATTTAATATAATTCAAAATAAACATTTAAAATTAAATAGAAGCAAACATGCGGCTTTTTAGATGATTTTTTGGGCATTACAGTATCACTCTATATGTATGTATACATATATATATATTGTGTAAGTATGTATATGAATAAATGCATGTAATATATACGGGTATGTGGTTTTTCATACTGAGAAGAGTGTGTGTTGAAATCGTGTGGCTGACATTTTGACTGTAGGGGGGGTTGCATAATTTATGAAGATCATGAATTGGTGTTAAAAATTCTTACGCTTAGGCGTGTGTAATTTATGATGCCAACGAAAAGCACGTAATATTGTCACGAGCCACCGTGCTTACTATATATTAAATATAATGTGTTCATTTATATATTTATTACTGTTGTGAAAAATTAAAAATTTACGGTAAAAGGTAAAAATCTCAAATTCTTAAAATTATCACACTACACACTTTATAATATTTTTCTCTCAACTCAATTGTGCTTTTCTTCACAAATGAGAAATCTATTTATAGAAAATTATTACAAATAATCCAAAAATAAAATACTTCATTACCTACATCATCACACACTAATTTTCAATATTCAACACCTATTTTTACCTTATTTTCAACATTCATCATTCACATTTTCAACACAAATATTTTTCACATTTTTAAATAATTTTTCAAGACTCCCCCTTGTGATGATGATCATAATGATTGTATATATTACTTGTTTTTATACTGCCTCGTTAAAAACCTTACTAGGAAAAACCAATTGGGATAAAAACCATAGTAAGGGAAAAAGAGTGCAGTCACGTAAACTCCCCCTCATGTTGACACGAACAATTCTTCACAAATTTCGTAGATTGCGCATCCCAATATTATATATGTGCTTTCTGAATATTGTCGTAGGAAGTGCCTTTGTGAAGAGATCTGATGAGTTTTCACTTGATTGAATGTGACGAACATCAATACATTTATTCTTCTCAAGCTCCTTGGTGAATGCGAAGAACTTAGGAGGAATATGTTTAATTCTGTCGCTTTTTATGTATCCTTCTTTCATTTGAGCAACACATGCAGCATTATCTTCATATAGTATCACAGGCTTCTCGTCGAATGATAATCCGCATGAGATTTGGATCTGTTGAGTCATTGATTTTAACCACACACATTCACGGCTTGCTTCATGTAGTGCAATAATCTCGTCATGATTTGATGAAGTTGTTACAAGTGTTTGTTTTTGTGAACGCCAAGAAATTGCAGTGCCTCCACGAGTAAATACATATCCAGTTTGAGAACGTGCCTTGTGTGGATCAGATAAGTATCCAGCATCAGCATAACCAATTATACTTGGATTAGCATCTTTTGAATACAAAAATTCCAAGTCTGTCGTTCCTCGTAGATAACGGAATATATGTTTAATTTCGTTCCAATGTCTCTTTGTTGGATATGTGCTAAATCTTGCCAATAAATTTACGGCAAAAGATATATCAGGCCTTGTACAATTTTTAAGATACATAAGGGCACCGATAGCACTTAGATATGGTACTTCTGGACCAAGAATATCTTCATCATCTTCACATGGACGGAATGGATCCTTTTCTATGTTTAATGATCTAACAACCATTGGAGTACTTAAAGGATTTGATTTGTCCATGTTAAAACGTTTAAGGATCTTTTCTGTATAATTTGTCTGGTGAACAAATATTCCACATTCTTTTTGTTCAATTTGTAAACCCAGACAATACTTGGTTTTTCCAAGATCCTTCATTTCAAATTCTTCTTTCAAGTATGACACAACTTCTTGAATTTCCTTATTCGTTCCAATGATGTTTAAATCATCAACATATACAGCAATAATTACGCATCCGGATGTTGTTTTCTTAATGAAAACACAAGGGCATATTGAATTATTTACATATTCCTTTTTCATCAAGTGATCACTTAGCCTATTATACCACATTCTGCCGGATTGCTTCAACCCATATAATGATCTTAGTAATTTCACAGAATAACATTCTCTGGGTTTTGAATTTTGTGCTTCAGGCATCTTAAATCCTTCAGGGATTTTCATATATATATTACTATCACGTGATCCATATAAATAGGCTGTAACAACATCCATAAGACGCATTTCTAAATTTTCAGATACTGCCAAGCTAATCAAATACCGAAACGTAATTGCATCCATCACAGGAGAATACGTTTCTTCATAATCAGTTCCAGGCCTTTGAGAAAAACCTTGTGCAACAAGTCGAGCTTTATATCTTACTATTTCATTTTTCTCATTTCGCTTTCGAATAAAAACTCATTTGTATCCAACAGGTTTTACACCTTCAGGTGTAAGGACTATAGGTCCAAAAACATTACGTTTATTTAGCGAATCCAATTCAACCTGGATGGCATCTTTCCATTTTATTCAATCCTGCCGATTTTTACATTCACCAACAGATTTTGGTTCATGATCTTCATTATCATTTATGATGTCGATTGCCACATTATAAGAAAATATATCATCAATTTCTTCTATATCTTTTCGGTTCCATATTTTTCCAGTATTAATATAATTGATAGAGATTTCATGATTCACGTCAGTTTGTGGTTCTGACAGAACATTTTCATCATCATGTGTTTCTTCAGAAACATCATTTTCTATTTTGTGATCATTATGTGTTTCTTCAGGAACATCATTCTCTATTTTGTGATCATTGTGTTTCTCTATGAATTTTCTTTTTCGAGAATTTTTATCCTCGGAACCAACTGGCCTTCCACGCTTCAGGCGTTTAATGACATCATGACTATCTTCAATTTGTTTCCTCGGAATTTCAATTCGAGCAGGGGCATTTGCAGCATGTATATATGATTTAGTTACCCCTTTTGTGCCTGCAAATGCATCTGGTATTTGATTTGCTATTCTTTGCAAGTGCACAATTTGCTGTACATCTTTTTCACATTGTTTTGTTCTTGGATCCAGATGTAACAATGATGATACATACCATGTAATTTCTTTTTCGGTATGTTTCTGTTCTCCCCCTAACATTGGGAAGATTTCCTCATTAAAATGACAATCAGCAAAACGTGCTGTGAACACGTCGCCTGTCTGAGGTTCAAGATATCGAATGATCGATGGACTATCATAACCAATATAAATTCCAATCTTTCTTTGAGGTCACATTTTCTTTCGTTGAGGTGGTGCTATAGACACATACACCATACATCCAAAAATTCTCAGATGAGAAATGTCTGGTTCTTTACCAAATGCAAGCTGCAATGGGGAGTATTTATGATATGCACTTGGTCTGATGCGAATTAATGAAGCAGCATGTAAAATTGCATGTCCCCGTATAGAAATAGGGAGCTTTGTTTTCATAATCATTGGTCTAGCCATCATTTGCAGACGTTTAATCAATGATTCAGCCAATCCATTTTGAGTATGTACATGAGCGACATGATGCTCAACAATGATTCCCATAGACATACAATAATCATTGAAAGTCTGAGAAGTAAATTCACCAGCATTATCAAGTCTAATTTTCTTGATTGTATAATCGGGAAATTGATTCCTCAATTTTATTATTTGAGCAAGTAATCTTGCAAATGCAACATTTCGAGTTGACAATAAACATACATGTGACCATCTGCTGGAGGCATCAATCAATACCATAAAGTATCTGAATGGTCCACATGGTGGATGGATTGGTCCACAAATATCACCCTGAATACATTCAAGAAACATTTGTGATTCAGTTTGGATTTTGGCTGGTGATGGTCTTATAATAAGTTTTCCAAGAGAACATGCTTTACATTGAAACTTATTATTCTGAAAGATCTTCTGGTCTTTCAACGGTTGACCATGTGTATTTTCTATAATTCTTCGCATCATTGTTGAACCAGGATGTCCTAATCGATCATGCCAATTGTTTAATATTGAAGAATTATCAACTACCATGTTTGATTCAATGGGACTTATATGTGTATAATGCAATCCAGTAGGGAGCATTGGTAGTTTTTCAATCACATATTTCTTTCCTGATTTATATGTGGTAAGACACATATATTTCTCATTCCCTTCATTCATTGTTTGAGTATCATACCTATGAGAGTATATATCATTAAAACTCAACAAATTTCTTTTCGATTGTGGTGAATACAAAGCATCATTAATCAAAAATTTTGTACCATTAGGTAACAAAAATTGTGCTTTACCACAACCTTTAATCAAGTCTACAGGACCTGATATTGTATTCACCATTGTTTTTGTTGGTTTTAGTTCCAAGAAATATCTTTTATCTCGGAGGATAGTGTGCGTTGTACCACTATCGGGTATGCAAACTTCAGCTTTGCTAATAGCATTTTCCATATTTGAACTTCAAAAAATATGCAATGAAAAAAAAAAAATTAATGACAATACATATTTAAATATAACACATATCATAATTGTACAATAAAACATTATCATATAAATACATGAAAAATAAATTATTGTACATTTATATTCTACCACTATATTGTTCATTTTCAGAGAAATCATTGAGAAAATCCGCAGCATCAATATTGTTCATTTCTATCCCACCAACATATTGATCATTTCCAGAGAAATCATTCATAAAATCAGCAGCATCAAAATGCGTTGAATCACTCAAACGGTCACTTCGCTCAGTGAAGTTGGTCTCCTTTTCTTTCCCCTTTATCGATTCTTTATAAAGTTTGCAAAGATGCTGAGGGGCTCGACAACGACGAGAGCAATGTCCTGGAGTACCGCATCTGAAACAAGAACTTTCAAATCTTTTCGAGTGATTTTCATTAACACTCATGTTTTCTTGATGCCTTTTCTGGGGATGGTTTGGGACGTTATTTTGAGATGAGTTATAGAAATAACTATCGCGATTATTTTCAAAACCACGGCCACGTCCACGACCACGACTACTTCCTCGTCTACGTCCACGTCCACGTCCACGACCTCGACCTCGACCAAAACCTTGTCTTTGAATTTGATTTTGGTTTCTAGGTTTAAATTAATTTTTACTANATGCTCAGGGGCTCGACAAATACGAGACCAATGTCCTGGAGTGCCGCATCTGAAACAAGAACTTTCAAATCTTTTCGAGTGATTTTCATTAACACTCATGTTTTCTTGATGCCTTTTCTGTGGATGGTTTGGGACGTTATTTTGAGATGAGTTATAGAAATAGCTATCTCGATTATTTTCAAAACCACGGCCGCGTCCACGACCACGACTACTTCCTCGTCTACGTCCACGTCCACGACCTCGACCTCGACCTCGACCTCGACCTCAACCAAAACCTTGTCTTTGAATTTGATTTTGGTTTCCAGGTTTAAATTCATTTTTACTAACAGCATTTACTTCTGGAAATGCTGTTGATCCAGTGAGTCGAGACTGATGATTTCTCATTAATAGCTCGTTGTTCTTTTCCGCCACAAGAAGACAGGCGATGAGTTCAGAATATCTCGCAAATCCACGCACTCTATATTATTACTGTAGTGTTATATTTGATGTGTGAAACGTGGAAAATGTTTTTTCAAGCATTTCTGATTTTGTAACCTCATGTCCATAAAAATTTAACTGCGAGATTATTCTATACATCGCTGAATTGTAATCACTGACTTTTTTAAAGTCTTGGAATCTTAACATATTCCATTCATCACGGGCGGTCGGAAGTATAACTTCCCTTATATGTTCAAATCTCTCTTTTAATCCTTTCCAAAGAGCCATGTGATCTTTTTCGATGAGATATTCACATTTTAAACCTTCATCAAGGTGTCGTCGTAAAAATATTATAGCTTTTGCTTTTTGTTATGATGAAGATATACCATTTTCTTTAATGGTCTCGCTTAGACCCAATGACTCAAGATGCATTTCTACATCAAGAGTCCATGGCATATAGTTTTTCCCAGTAATATCAAGAGCGATGAATTCGAGCTTTGCCAAGTTTGCCATGGTGGTACTAAAAATTACGATGCATTTTATTAGTTAATGAATATTGCAATACAAAGTAATGGATAAACAACAAGTACAAGTATTCGTAAAAATAAAGAAAACACACGAGGAGGATATTCTCCGATAAATACAAGACTGGTGAGTATGATAACCAAAATAATTAAAAATAACCTCGTGAAAGCCAT
>NC_133307.1:26558235-26576591 GCF_012295235.1 Primulina huaijiensis
AAAATTATCACACTACACACTTTATAATATTTTTCTCTCAACTCAATTGTGATTTTCTTCACAAATGAGAGATCTATTTATAGAAAATTTTTACAAATAATCCAAAAATAAAATACATCATTACCTACATCATCACACACTAATTTTCAATATTCAACACCTAATTTTACCTAATTTTCAACATTCAACATTCACATTTTCAACACAAATATTTTTCACATTTTTAAATAATTTTTCAACAATTACTACCCACAAAAATAAATGGATTTCTTCCTTAGTAAAGAGTCGAAATAGAACTTGTTCTAAAAAGTCTTTTCTCGAGTTTGAATTTAATTGCATTTTGACTTTTTGAGTAGCTAGACATCCCTCGAGCAAGGATTATATAAGTTTGAGTTTTAATATATAGTATATTGATGAAAATATTGTTGTAAATCTTGAATGTATTTCAAATTCATCATAATTATCATTTCACGTAAATGAATTAACAATATATGAATTTAGAATTCACCAAACATAAATTCATTCAAAAGAATCAAATAAATTTGAAATACATGACTTCTCCAAGGGATTTATTCACCAAACATAAATTCATTCAAAAAAATCAAATGAATTTGAAATACATAACTTCTTTAACCAAACACAACCTAAACTACTACATTGGGTTGTCAGGTGAATCGATTATTTCGTGTTATATATCATGTTTTTAAGGTTCTTATTTTTTTAAAATATACATAATCGAAGGTATTTAATTTGAGGAATGTATGTATAATTTATTGCACCCAAATTTTTAAATGAATATAAATACAACATTAATATTGTAATTGATTAGTGGGCCGTGACCCGCCGCCAAGATTGTCACGCGCACTATTGGCCGACCTTATATGGACCTTGGCCCTCATATATGAAAACATGGGGCCCAGTAGCTTTAATTTTATCACATGACATGAATGACAACGGTGGAAATTACATTTCACACCCCTTAGATGTGTGTGAGTGATCACATTGCAGTCCGATGACAATACATACGGGGTAACACTTGTATCCGTCCTAAATCCAATCGGTTTCGATCAGTTAGTAGTTATAGGATAAGTAAAAAAATATATTGATTTTACAAATGTGATTAATTAGAGTGCGTAACTCGTCTCGAACTCGGTCTTTTTAGTTCAGAAGAATCCTGTAATTTTATAATACATATAAATGTGAATTCATGTTGGTTGAGGTATAAACCGATCTGGACGGATTTTGATTCATGTACAAACGAGTTGAAAAGATGTGAGTTTTTTGTAATTTTAAATGGTCGGGTCTCAATTCTAGTAAATCAAATCCATTTTTTCTCTCTTTTAAGAAAATTAAAGAAAAGTAAAATTCTACTTTTATTTCTATAAGTTTCATATTATATTTAACATTCTTAGTTGATTCTCAGTTCTCACATCTAACTATTTGAATATGCTTATGGTTGAAAAACATATCCTTGATGTGGTGAATGAAATGAAAGTGGACTTAAAAGAGATTCTCGATCTGTCCTCTGAATTTTACTTTTTCTTTAAAAATTGTGTATATTGTTCTTTCAACCGCTAGCTAGGCTTGTCTTTTCATGTTCTTGATTAATATATATTTGATGGATATTTTTATTTCATGTCACATGTAATAGTGGGTCCTATCATATAATGTAGTATCACTCGAGATATAAATGAATCAAATCGTTTATAAGTTATTCGAAACTCGATTCGATAAAAGATCGTTTAATGAAGCTCGTTAAGATAAACAAATCAAGCTCAAACTTTACAATATTCGGTTCGTTAGTTCGTGAACATGCTTGTTAGTAAATTCATGACTCATGAGTCATCTCTTAGATTAAAAAATAATGATTTTGATATTTGATTTATTGATTTAGCACATTATTTATTAAATATATAGAAAAAACTATCACATTTATTTATTACAATAAATTTATAAATTTTAATAACAATGTTATATTTTTCTCTAAATATATAATTTACCTTTTAATGAATTTAATAAAGATTTAAATGTATAATTTATATTTATTAAGCTCGTTTAGGTTCGATGAAAGCTTGAATAAACTTGTGAGCCATGAATATATTCATGAAATAAAGCTCGATCTTGGCTCGATTACATCCTAATCTCTCTCTCTCTTTTTTTTTTTTTTATTTTTTTATTTTTATGATCATAATGCTTTTAATTATGTAATTGCCCAAATCATAATATATTTGCTAATTACTTTTTGGATAATATATAACATGATTAGTGAAATAACAAAGGCATCATATTCTACAGATTTAGCCCCTCATGTGTTTGTGAGACCAATACTAATTCAATCTCAAATATTGTAAATACTTGATTATCTATAATAATATATTACATATAAAATTATAGCACCACATATTAACTGTATGGAGACTTGATGTAGTTTTCGATTTGTTTAAAATATCCTTCATCTTCTCAAACTAATTACATGATTTTACTATATTATAATAACATTTTCTTCATATTTTATTTTATTTACTACCACTTTAGATTCAAAAATTTATAAATTTTTAAAAATTATAAAAACTACTTCATTATTTATTTTCTTACAGAACACATGCATCGTATGTAGCACGATCCGATAGTAATTATTAAATATTTCTCGCACTATCTATAAGATTTCTAACGAATAAAATCCATTTACTCATGTTGAATAAAATAACTGTTATAGTCATTAAATATTTAAAGTTAGAATAAACTGATTCTTTAATTCTGGATTATTATGATCTAATTACTGATATGACATCGAAAAATTAGCAATTTTCATCGTGACATGACATTTCCGTGTCGAGGCTACATTTTCCGATACCATATTAACAATTTGGCAAAAAAATTATTTTCCTTAAATATTTTTAAATGCTATTAAATGCAATTGGTTTTACATGTATGTCTCGTGATAGAAGAAATTTGATGGAATGTTACTTAAAAAAAATACTAATATATGAAATTGGAGAAATCATAACTAGGATTCTAGGTTGTTTTTATTTATTATTTTCGGGGAGTTGGGGGACAATTTAACATAGCATTTATGAACTTAGCTTTCAGCTCATAGGAAGTTAAGTGAGGAAAAAAATAAGGCGTGCCCCCCACCCGATTGCCATTTCGTGGAATAATCGTAGTCTGCCCCCACAAAAAAAAATCATGTTTCATATACAGTAGCAACGACGACGACAATAATCGCCGATTGTTCGGAAGAAAAAAATCAATGCAGTTTTTAAGAATATATAAAAATTATATTTCATAAAACAAAGTTAAATATTTCTTTTTTTTTTAAATATCTATACTTCTATATACTATGTCATTGAAGTTGAGGAATTATAGTAGCTGATTTTGGTATTCTCAAATTACAAAAAAATTCTATTTTATTTAATAAAAAAATAAAAACATATTTTAGTACATGTGTATATCATCTAGATCAACCATATTCTAATAAATATTTTTTTAATCTTTATCGATATTTTTGAATTTTTAAATGATTACATAATCCCTAACATAAAAAATTGTTAGACAAACTCGTTTTTATGATTTTAATTTCAATATGATATCTAAATTTTTCACACAAAAATTATTAACAAAAGATTTTCATATGATGCGTGCGAAAGAGCATTAGTTATTTATAAAGATTGAGGTCGTCCCAATGAAATTAATTTACCTTTTATTTAAAATGAAAATAGCCAAAACGATTATCTAAGTTTGTCTATTATGTGTTTTGGTCATCTATAAATTTATATTTGGGTTTTGATCTTGCGAATTAGATCATCTTTTTTATTTTGGTCTTATTTTACCTAACGTAACACCAGAAATGCTAATCTGGCACTTGGAAATGATGATCAACCCTCCATAAAAAAGATCAGAAGCCAAAAAAAAACAACAACAACGACTAAACTTACATAATCAAAACCAATTTTTAATATTTATAAAATCAAAACATAAAATAGGTATACTGAGAGGATATTTGACCTATTATTACTCGTTTAAAATAAAAACAACGAGTTTCTGTTTTTGCCCATGACTCCTAACATTTGTGAGACGGTATTTAAGATGTATATTTTGATATAATAATAATCATTAATAATGCGAATGAATCAAATTATATATATTTCCAACATATAAAAACAATTACTCCACTTTACAAAATGATTTAATTTAATTTATTTATATGGATTGCAAGTAGTCAATGATTATATCGACAACTGTCTTTTTACCTTTTTAGGTTAACATTAATTAGTCTATTAATCCTAATAAGTCAATAATAGTGTACAAAAACAGTCAAACTCGGTGCATATTTCACGAGTTAAAATTTTTCGAGAGTTGAACAAGAAATAACAAAGAATTTGCAATTTGACGTGTTACTGTTGTAAAATTCAGACAAGGCCTAACAATAATATTACACAGAATTAAGTTTTTATACAATATCTCAACTTCATATTATGTCATCAAATTTTGTTTTGTTTTATTTTCATTTTTTATACGTTATAAAAACAGGCTACCAACTACAAGTCGGATATTTTTATGCTAGGTTAAAAACAAAGCCAATATTTTAGCCCAATTTTGTAGGCATGGCTACAATATGGGGTCGTCCGGCCCATTTTTATTCTATAAATTTTGAATGGTTTTAAAAAATTATGACGAAAGTAGAAATGGATTGTATTTTCGGGTAAAGATACTGAGACGGTATAAAGGGCAAATAAATGACATTATTTAGGATTTTTAAAATAATATACAAGTCTATTTTTAAAATTTTTAGTAGAAATGAGTTTTTTTAAAAATACAACGAATAAACTTTTAAAAAACTGATTGTTACGGAAGGTCATAATAAAATTATTTTTTATTTTTTTTAAAATTAGTTTTAGTAAATTATTATTTTTTTATTTGTGACATTTTTACTTATTTTTCATCATGGTTATTTATGTAAAAATACACATGTGAATATCACATTAGCGTTAAGTCAACGAAATATTGAAAAATGATCACAATTTTAAAAATACAAATTATATAACATACTGAAATTTGAAATATAAAAAAAATTCACCGTTAGCCATTTTTACTTTGCACCAGGAAAAAAATAATGATATTTATTTTATAATAAAGATTTTGTCGTTTATTTTATTATATGATAAATATTAAGTGGAGAGTGAATGCATTATACATAATAAAATCAAGTTTATAAATACAAGTAAATAACAAGAGTGCAAAGACAAGAGCCTTCGAATTTGAGAATAATTGTTGGAACATACTGTCAGTAAATTTCTTATGAAAGATGTAAAATACAATTAGTCATAGTTTGGTACACATGATATGATAAATATGTGATATATAATATAAGGATAAGTTAAGGATAAATAAGATTTATGATATTATATTTAATGATTGGTATGATTTTAATAAAAGTGATTAAATTTATATATTAGATTGTAATGACAAAATTAACCTTATCATAATAAATTTTATAATTTCAAAGTTGTTGTTTGAGTTCATATTTCTTATCTGTTCATGCGTCGAAAGTGTTTGCATGATTTATTTATTTTTACCTAATTTTATATATTATATAATATGATAATTGAGCCCTTGATTTTGTGAGTCAAGTCAAATATCAATTTTTAAGGTTAATCGAGTGATACTAATAATTTTATTGAGATTTATAAAAATCATTTATATAATTATTTCGAGTTCATTTATATAATTATCATATTATATAATATATAAAAATAAATAAAAATATTTATTTTATTTTAATTTCTATCTATTAGCAGATATTTATAAAAAATCATTTATATAATTATCATCTAGTGATACTAATTTAGAACTTGATCATATATATGATTTTTATATATTGAAGACAATTAAGTCATTTGTGGTGTTTTTTATCATTAAATTAAAATTATCACACCTAATAGAAGGGACATTTTATTCTTCTAAAAAATTATTTATCAAGGACCCATGATATTATCATGGGCTTCTTAAAATGATACCAAATGTGAGATAAGGAGGATTATTTATCAATTCCTTTCTTATCCCATGTACCAAACTATGCCTTAGGGCACATACCATCTAGGACTCCCGTGAAAACTAAAAAATGCTAGCATGTTATATAACAATAATTATATTTAGAGTAAAATGATTTTAAAACCACATGTTTTTATATCACAAAAACTCTTTTTGAAACTATATCATCGTCAATTCGTGAGACAAATATCCAATCCGATGCGGATAATGAAAAATAGTAATATTATAATAAAATTATTAATTTTCTTTGTAAATATAAACTGATCAATCTGTCTCACGTATAAGTGAAATCATGTCACAAAAGACTTGCTCTTTTTAAGATCATACATAAAACTTAATGGATATGTGGCAAATGCATAATATTTTTAAAAACACCGGTAAAAGATCATTAATTTAATATCAGAATTTTTATATTTTATAAAGGTGATAAATGTAATTGAAAATCATAAAAGAACTCTAATTCCGTATGCATAATAATCGGAGTCGTGAACTCAGATGATTTGGTTATCTACATGATCAATCGGGAAATTGAATAAGGATAGGTCTCATGTGAGACCGTCTCACGGATCTTAATCCGTGAGACGGGTCAACCCTACCCATATTCATAATAAAAAGTAATACTCTTAGCATCAAAAGTAATACTTTTTCATGGATGACCCAAATAAGAGATTCGTATCACAAATAGAACCCGTGAGACCGTCTCACACAAGTTTTTGCCATTGAATAAACAGGTTCATTTCAAAAAGGAAATTTAAAAACCGAACTGATTAAATTTTTTTTTATCAAAACTAAATTGAATTAAAAATTATTTATTTCGATCTATGATTGAATTAACCGATTTTTTTTAAAAATATCAATAAATTAGAAAAATCATACCGTGGATTTCAAAATATAGGGCATGAGAGGAAAAAAAAAACGATAATGGATGAAGTTAGATTTAGTTGTATAAAATGGACAATATTAGATCTTTGTAACACATTCTATTAGGTAATAACAATGGTATTTATTAGGAAAATGATCGAATAGGGTTTAAATATTTTTGTTTTATTGTTATTACCGACTATAATATTTTATAAACAACCATGCTCGATCTATGGTTGATATAAAAAGAACGTCACATATTCGAGCTTAGACTTGTATTGCAAATTATATATTTTCCTCTTAACATTTAATTACATTATAATTTTATCGGGACATTACAAAAAAATTCGGTCTTAGCGACGGAAAAAACCGTCATTGATTTGACCTTCAAACCGTCGGTAAAGTGAGCGTCGCTAATTTCTTCCTCCGGAGGTGGCAGATTTCACATGTTTCTCAAATAAAATAATATACGAAATTAAAAAATATCAAAAAACAAAAACTTTAACCATTTGCGACAAAAAATCAAACGAGGGATGGGCGTATCAAACCTCGTTTCTCCTCCTCTTAATTTTCGAAGCCTTAAAAAGAAGCTTGAATATTATAGGAGAATTAATTGTGAGACACAAAAGTGTCTATCCTATCGACCTTTAAATTACCTCGCACTCGACACACGCCATTTGGTTATTCCTTGCGCCTTCTGTCCAATTAATGGCCACTCAATTGGTACGACGAGCTTTGTCCAGGGTTCCGCCACTCTCACCGGCGGCCGGGGCCACCCTTTTCCGGGCCCATGCATCGGAGTCCCAGGCTCAACAGATGGAACCCGCGGGGAAGCCCAAGACCTTCCAAATCTACCGATGGAACCCGGACTCTCCCCAGAAGCCCGAGCTCCAAAACTACGAGATTGATCTCAAGGAGTGCGGGCCGATGATTCTAGACGCCTTGATCAAGATAAAGAACGAGATCGATCCGACTTTAACTTTCCGCCGCTCTTGCCGCGAGGGGATTTGTGGGTCGTGTGCGATGAACATCGATGGCCGAAATGGCCTCGCCTGTTTGACCAAGATCTCCTCCGGCAGCCCTAGTATGATCACGCCGTTGCCTCATATGTTCGTGATTAAGGATCTGGTTGTGGATATGACGAATTTTTATAATCAGTATAAGTCGATTGAGCCGTGGTTGAAGCGGAAGAGCCCGCCGGAGAATCCGGGGAAGGAGATTCTGCAGAGTAAGGCTGACAGGAAGAAGCTTGATGGGATGTATGAGTGTATTCTGTGTGCGTGCTGTAGCGCATCCTGCCCCAGTTACTGGTGGAACCCGGAATCTTACTTGGGCCCTGCTGCTCTCCTGCACGCGAACAGGTAACATTTTCTTGGTGTTCATTTTTACTTGAGATGAAATTTGAAGAATTTGTCATATTGGATTGAATTTGCTGGATAAATTTTTCCATGTTTTTGCTTATATTCTGTGATCTTTTGACTAATGTTCTTGGAATAGATTCAAACACTCTTAAGAAGTATATTAAGAATATAGCTGAACTAGCAAAGAGTTTTTCAACCTTTCTGTGAGAAGGTGTAGTCTTTTGGTATTGGAAAATATTTAATAATGAGGAGCATATAGCCTAAATTCATGGTTTTCTGGAACTGCAGTTGTGGCCAGAATGGGAACGGTGGTTGCTGCGATAAAGTTCCAGGCTTTAAAAGACTAAATTTGATTGATTTTCTTTCTGTGGGACTCCTCTAGTGTAACCATGCTTGTCATTACTGGGCTTTGAGTCGCATTTTTTTTTATTGATAAAATTATTGGCTTGGGTAAACAATGGATGATTTAATTGTATTCACGTTTTGCTTTTGCCAGAGTATCCAGTATATGGGATATGTATATTTGAGAAGTAAGCCATATTGGGGTATTGCTTGGACATAAATTGGTACTTGTTGAGATAGTCAAAGATGCTGATGGTATTGTTTGCTTTTTGCTATAATCCGATTATCTGTGTCTGATACAGATGGATAATGGATAGTCGTGATGAATATACTACGGAGCGACTTGATGCTGTAAATGACGAGTTCAAGCTGTATAGATGCCATACCATTTTGAATTGTGCTAAAGCTTGCCCAAAAGGACTGAATCCAGGAATGCAAATCTCGAACATCAAGCAACTTGAGCGTCTAACCCCTTAAACGACTATCTTAGAAGATGAAAACGGGGTTGTGTGCGAATTGTTTTAAATTTGTTTCGAAGGATTGATCATAGTATTTTGGAATAATGTAAGCGCTGATCATGATTGTTTTAAATCCTGTAAAATTTTCATCTTTAGTGAAGTTATCTTTAAAATAAACACATCTCCGGACCTTTCTTTTGGATACTCGCGGAGTAACTTGCATTTGGCGTGTGTAACGGAACACAGAGTACTGCTGGAGAGCTCTGGTATTGTTTCTCTCATAATGTTATGGTCATTGCAAGATATTACAGTAATTTAGCGTCTCAGCATAGGATTGTTTTCATGGTTTTTGCAAGAATTATTGATTGTTCTCGATTTTGAAATATTAATCTCTCCTTTTTACCGTTCCACGATGAATCAAATCGTGGCCGTTTATATATATATTTTTAAAAATAACAATAATGGTCGACCCGGTTAACTTGCCCGTTAACCACTGGCCAATTTTGGTCCGGGTCCTGCCCAATACCTGGCTAGGTCTAACTAAAATTGCGTGTGACAAATCAAATTAAATATTTAAAAATTTAAGCTCGATTTCGAGCTCGGTTTAAAGGCGAAATTGTTCGACATTTCTTTACTCGAATTAAAGTTCAAGCTTGACCGAAAAATTCAAATATATTTTTAACTTATTTTGAATTGTTGTTCGAAAAACACGTAAGTAGTTTGCGAATTACTACACAAAATAATTTGGATATGAACTTGACTTGAAAAAAATTGAAAATGTCTTACTTTGGCCTTACAAAAACTTGTGTGAGACGTTCTCACTGGTCGTATTTTGTTAAACAGATCTCTTATTTGGGTCATCCATGAAAAAGTATTACTTATTACTTTTTATTGTGCATATCGGTAGGGTTAACCCGTCTCACAGATAAAGATTCCTGAGACCGTTTCACAAGAGACATACTCTTGCTTATTTGACTTGAAAAAAAATTGAAAATTTTTGAGTTTGGCTTGAAGTCGATAATTTCGAAAACTCTGCCATTCGTTTGGACTTCCAGTAAATATCGGAAGGGTAACCTTGTCGAAGCCGTTCAATTCCAGTGTTATCTTTTATTGGACTCGAAATGATCGATTTTAGAAACGTGATCGGGCGAAAGGAGCCAAGTTCGAGTAACTGAACTTATAATTCTCGGACCAATGTCCCCACTTTCAACTGACATTTCATCAACAGACTACTCCGATAAAATAAGAAATTACTTACACTAAGGTTCAAAAAATAATTATTTTTAATGTAAATATTGAAAATTTAATATAAAATAAAATATTTAAGGAAATAAAAACTATATATTTAAAAAATCCACCTCAAAATTATGAATACCATATACCACCCACGATTTTCTGTATAATATGTACGTTGTGTATTTTGAACATGAGTACATAATACGCTTTAATCGTGAGCATATTTGTTATGAATTTTGATCGTTAGCGTATAACTACACTCAATGATAGGTTACATAAAGACTGGTGAGCTCGTAAATTTATTATACGAAATTTGTAATTTTATAGCGACCAATAATAATTGGCTCAGAATTAAAAAGTAGGGACCAATAATTGATTCTCTCGAAGCTATTCCTATCGCACAAAAAGGGAAAAAATGCGAAAAACGTTTACAGTAATTCAACTGACACAGTCGAACGATTTATTCATCGACAAAGATTTGAACTTCGAGGATCCAGCTGCCAATTTATTGTCTTTTCAGTACCAAACTTCCTTTTCTTTTCCTCTATTAATAATTGCGTCACCTTCCTCAGTCGTTTTTTGGTTTCTTCCTTCTTTCATTGATTATAAATTCCCAGCCGAGAAATCAGGAAAAAATCAATCTTGATCTACTTGTTCAAGAAATTTGATCGAACCCATTAAGATTCTCTGGTCTTTTTTCCCACGAAGGCCCGAATTTTACTTGGAAGATATGAATTTCAGGAGCATGGAAGAGTTTTGGCCTTTTTACATGAGCCAGCACTCAAAGCCAGCGACAAGGCGCTTGCATTTTGTTGGAACATTATTCGGTAGTTCGTGCTTCATGTGTGCATTGCTATTCAACTTCTGGTGGTTTCTGTTATTCGGGCCTTTGATTGGGTATGGGTTGGCTTGGGGTAGCCATTTCTTTGTTGAAGGGAATGTTCCTGAAAGCTTTATGCACCCTTTTTATTCTCTGATTTGTGATTACAAGATGTTTGGGTTAATGCTCATAGGCCAAATGGATAGGGAAATCAAGAGGCTTGGTAAGAGGCCTGTTTTGCAAGCCTACTGATCTACATACACTCTTTGAGTGGCATCATACATAGGGCAGCTCCGGGCGGCATTGGCCAATTGCAAAGAAAAAACTTATACTTATTATAAGATGTGATCTAAATATGTTTCTTGTTTCTAATTAGTTGGTTCTTGGTCCCTTTTTTTGATGTTAAACGTTTGGTTTTTGTTGAATTTGTACTGCTGAAGGATTTCGAATATAGATGTTTTCTGGTTATACTTGTATGTCAGTTGTAAACAAATAGTATTTGATCAAAAAGTTGGCTGGCCTTTTTTACTTTAAATTATTCTGTCAATTAGTTTGTATTTAAATTTTGTTCCTCCTTTCGTAGTGCCGAGTTTCGAAGTTCAAGTTTATCGGATTAGTTGATCATTGATATTCTTTTGATAAACTCTGTCTTTCTTTAGCCTACTTTAATGGGCCTTCTCGCATCAAGAAGATATTCAAACCAAGCAGAAGAGGTATAAACTGTTATTCTCAGAAGTTATACATGGCCCCTATAAATTGTTAGTTCCCGATTAATAAATTATGCACTCACCCATTCCTATAATTCTCGCGTACTATCGGACTGATGAATTATTATTATTTCGATTCTCGCGGACTATAGCACTGATAAAATATTATTATTGATTAAAAGGTGAAGGCCACTTGTGGATGAATTTGGAAAGTCTGTGGTATTAAAATCATGGAATTCCGTTGGAATTTTGACCATTTTTTGTGGTGTTGGACCGTTGATAACGAACTGAGTAAAATTAATGTTAGCATCCACATTATCTTTCCCTGTATCGGGTTTTCTCTCTTGACCAAGAAGGCTCTCCTATGATTTTCTCTCTTGGCAACCATTTCTGCAGACTACTCAGCAAGAGCTGCCGAGACAACGCGCCAGTTCTTGGCATTGGGGTGGGAGAGGTAAGGTTTTAAAGTGTTGCAATGTAGGCCTTAAGTTTACTCAAAGCCCCTCTCACCTCGACTTGTGCTTTAACTGATGGCCTCAAACCATTCTCGAAATTAAAGAATCAGCCAAAGCAAGAGAAGCGATGCACGCGATTTTTTGCAAGAAAATAAATTGTTGTATCAATTTTCTAGTGCATTTGTCACATTTATTTTGAGCTTTTACGCACTCAAGTTAAGTTTGATTACACGTTCATTTGACACAATGTGAAAGACAATTGTATGATGCAAAATATGTGAAAATCACGCTAAATTTCATAGAATATACCTACGTATAGAGGAAAATCGAACTCATGCAACATAAAATCATGTACAGAGTAAAAGTCTGGCATAATTTGTAGGGACTTCAGTGTGACATGAATTTAAATTTCGATTTAATGTAGAATGAGACAAATTTTTCTAAAAATAATTTGTTTTCGACCTACTAAGATGGTTAATTACAAAAAATGACATGGGACAAATTTTTTATTTTTAAAAAATTATAATTATAAACTCCCTTCAATAAATTCACATAATAAAATCCACTAGATAATTATTTTTTTGTAAAAAAAAAAACCCAAAAAAAACTGTGAGTCAATTGTCAACATCTGCTCTACCATATAAGAAAACCCTTTCCTCCAATTCATTTTGCGCGGGAAAAAATAGAGCGTAGAAACAGCTGACTTGGGTTAATCTCATGCTTCGAGGTACAATTTCGAACCTTGATTTCTTCATTTATTTTGGGTGATAAGATTTCATTTGATTTCCGTGGGTTTGTTTGTTGGTAATTAAATTTAAGTTTTGTTATGGGATTTTTAGGCATCAAATAGTTCTACCTATTAATTTGGATTATAACTTGATTCCTTCGGTTGTAGGGTCAATTTTGAAGTTTGAGTTGATCAGATTGTTGATTTTTGAAAGTTTTTTGGTGCATTGTTTAGTCTACTTCAAGCATATCCCCAATGCAAAACCCTATTATGCTGAGAAGTTATGTATTCTCTCGGTTTATTTTTAGTTCAAGATTAATAAATTCACTACTTATCCATTTGAAACTGGAATTCTTGCGTGCAATAGGGCTGAGTTATTGACTAATAAAAGGAGAAATGGCACTCGCAAATGAAGGTCGAAAGTCTATGGTATAAAAATCATGGAATTGTGCTGTTATTATCATTGATCTTAGACTTTGGTTTCTTTATTTCTTCAGTTACAGCCATGGCTGCAGCAGAGGAGGTTCAATTCTGTCTGAAAGTCATGATGATGAAAGAAAGCAACAAAGTTTTGTATGCTGAAGTAGATAATGACTTTGCTGATGTTTTATTGAGTTTCTTAACGTTGCCATTGGGAACAATAGTGCGACTCCTCATCAAGCACCATGGAAACAAAGCACCAATTATTGGAAGTTTGAGCTCTTTGTATGCAGGTTTACTGAATTTGGATAGTTGTCATTTTTGGACGGAGGAAGGTAAACTGATGCTGCTCAATCCAAGAAATTCATATGGCTTTCAGTGTAGCAGATTAAAACTCCAGATTGATGATACTCCTCCCGCCACCCAATGCTTCGCATGTGAAAATTTCGCCTGTGCAAGCATGTACTATAAAATGACATGCCTTTGTTCAATTCCAAGAAATACAATGACCGAGAGAGAGTTACAAATTGAAGCCCAAAGTGGAGACAAAAGTGTCTTTACTGCACAAACAGCATCTTTTCTTTTAACTGATGATTTGCAGATTCTGACTAATACATCAACTTCTCTTTTACAAATTTTGAAACTAAATGGTATTGGAGACACAAGCGTACTCGAGTAAAGAACTCTAATTTTCGGGTTAAAAGAGGTTATTTGTTGTTATATTTACTTGCTACTGTTTCTCCCACCAGTTCAGTTCATCACACTTACTTCTTTGTTTTCATCAGATAATGGAACTGCTCAAGGGATCATTAGTTTCGCAAACTCCAATAACTGACGTCATTCTCAGTATTAGTTCCACGGCTGGTACTCTCAATAAAAGACAAAAGTTCTCTGCATCGACTAAATATGAATCAGATGCTTTACCTCAGACTAGTGAGAACGTAAGCTCAGATTCTAAGAAGATTACCCTGAAAGCCCTTGTGCAAAAATCAACTCATAGGGTCCTGTTAGCTCAAACACGGCATGACTTCATTGATTTTCTTTTTAGTTTGCTCATCATTCCCTTGGGAAGAGTTCAGTTTCTCCTGGGCAAGAGCACTTGTCTTGGAAGCATAAATAATTTATACAGGAGCGTATCCAATTGGGAAGATGTAGATTATATGATGTCTAAGGAGGCTGTCGATGCATTGCTGGATCCGCAAATTCCTCCGTACTATCTTTCCTCCTACCAGATTCTATCTCTTAGCCAACAAAGCTCTTCTGCAGTACATTTTCGGTGCAAAAGGGGTCGATATTTTTATACTACGACCCCTGATTTTGGGTCTACTCCAATGAAAATGATCGACCCAAAAGGCCATGATAGTTTTGTTAAAGGACGCACAATGTATATGGTGACTGATGATTTGGTAGTATCAACTCCATCTTCAGCCTTCATCATCTCTACTCTTAACCGGATGAAAATTCCTGTCTCTGATGTCGAGGAACAGGAACTTGGCATTGGTATAGAAGAGGTAAGATTTTAGCCTTTAAACAGTCTTCTTTGCTTGCACAAAGTTCGATCCCTAATAGGAGTTCTTTTTGTTGTAGGCTTTAAACATTCTAAAGGCCTCTCTGTCCTCAACGTCTGCATTATCAGATGGGCTCAAACCATTCTTAAAGAGACAGCCAAAGCAAGAGAAGTAATGAATGCATTATCCTATCTCTATTCTTCTGCTGTAAATTTGTTGATTGTTCTGATAACTCACTAAAATTTTGTTTCTAGAGAAGATGTACCCTATCGCAATTTTCTAGCACATTTGTTTTGAACTGTTACATTTTTAGGCTTAAGTTTGATTCAGCATTTTATTTGGAATTCAGTCAACTTACTTTTCCTAGTATTTTGTTCGTGGGAGGAAAGAATGACGCAATCAAATACAATTCAGGATAATTTAGCGATAGCATCCCCTTGCCATGCCGTTTAATTTGGAATTTTGCTATGTTACAAAGGGTAAATCTAGGACACTCAGGGTGAAGCACACTTCATATAATGTAAAAAATTTATTTTCATACTTAAGTTCATATAAAGTCAACATACATACTAGGTTTCCAACTTATGCTGCACATCCTGGAATTTTTTAGAACGGTCTGTATGACATTAAGAAAACAATGTAAGATGCAAACAAAACCGTACCCATTGGAGGACACAGAAGCATGAAGGAATTGTGCTGGAGAAAAAAAGAAGAATGAAGGTATTGAGTGTTATCCCACTTTGCTTCACATGATCATAACTGTGTAATTCAGCAGCATTTATGATAGCATTGCCTGCAGTATTTGGTCCAATTCCAGTCCACAAAGCAGCAAGACCTTCGTAAAATTTCTAATTGAAAATAATATTCCAGAAGGAAAAGGTTGAAGGCTCAATTTCCAAGTAATATGTGGGATGAGACAAAACAAATGTTTGGGAGTATGACCTGTTTCACAATACTAGAATAAGCACTTGAAGCTCTGGAATAACGCCTTGGAACAAAGGTGGAAGCTTTCCTTCAGCTTGAAGTCTTATGTTAAGAAGATCCAGCTGTTTGATACATTTACTATTCAAGCGATACCGCAAAGGCAATAAAACTAAGAAAAAGATGAACACGAGACATATCTTCAATTTTCAATGACAAAGACCTTTCAATACAATCATTTCAGATATTTTAAGATCTATCAAGTCATAATAGTTAACTTTCCAATGCCACATTCCATGGTACAAAAATATACAAACCATCACCGGGATGTTCTCAAGTTCTCATTTGTCTTGAGTGCAGCAAGTACTTTCTTTGTTAGCGGGACATCTCCATTATGATCTATGCTTTCTTAGGTGTAGTATTCCCTCTAAATCCATTGAATCGCTGTCGAAAATAGTACGCATGATTACTGGTAAACCGTACTTGTACCTTGATTTCTTGAACTACAGCCATGGCTGCGGCAGAGGAAGTTCAATTCTCTTTGAAAGTCATGATGATCAAACAAAGCAGCAGAGTTATATATGCCGAAGGGGATAGCGATTTTGCTGATGTTTTATTGAGTTTCCTAACATTACCACAAGGAACAATAGTGCGACTCCTCGTCAAGCACCACGGAAATAACATACCAACCGTTGGAAATTTGAACTCTTTGTATGCAGGTTTACTGAATTTGGTTGGAATTGGACGTAAGGAAAGATACAGAAATTGCAGCCCAAATTGAAGACAAAAGTGTCCTTACTGTGCATAGAGCATCTTTTCTTTTAACTGACGATTTGTTCATGCTGACGAATACATCAGCATCGCTCCTCCAAATTTTGAAATTAAATGGTATCGAAGACACCAGCGTACTTGGGGAAAGAACTCTGACTTTTTGGTTGAAAGAGGTTAATCTTTGTTACATTGACTTGCTGGTATTTCTCCGACCCATTTGGTTCATCTTTCTTATTTCTTTGTTTTCATTAGATAATGGAACTGCCAAGGGATCATTAGTTTCCGAAACTCCAATAACAGATATCATTCTTAGTAACAGTTCTGCGGCTGCGGCTCTAAATAAAAGAAAGAAATATGAACCAAATGCTTTCCCTCACACTCAGATTCAGACTAGTGAAAACATTAGCTCAGAATCTAAGAGCAATGTTAGCTAAAAGCAGGCAAGACTTCATTGATTTTCATTTTAGTTTTCTCATCATTCCACTGAGAAGAGTTCAGTTTCTCTTGGGCAATAATGCATGTCTTTGGACCATAAATAATTTATACTGGACCATATCTAATTTGGAAATAGGAGATATATGAAGTCAAGATTACTGGAACCCCAAATTCCTCCATACCACCTTTCCAATCATCAGATTTTCCGTCTTAGCCAACAAAATCCTCCTGTAATATGTAACGGTGGTGGGGAAAATTATTTGTGCCTACTGCCTTTGGTCTTGGACATACTAAAATGAAAATGATAGAGCCAAGAGGCCAAGATAGTTTTGTTAAAGGTCCCGTGACCGATGATTAGGTAGTTTCAACCCTATTATCAACCTTCATCATTTCCACTCTCAACCAGATGAAAATTCCTCTATCAGATGTCGACGAACAGGAGCTTGACATTGGTATCGAAGGGGTAAGTTATTAGCTTTTGAACAGTCTTCTTTATGGTAAGTTCGCTGCTCTCACGATTTTTATATGGATTCATTTTGTTGTCGTAGGCCTTAAGCATACTGATGTAGCACAAAAAATTGTGATTATCCGGATTAGGTTCGTTAACATATCTAAGTAATCGTATAAAGATATTCCAACTAGCTCGTAAACAGGCCCAAATAGGTGGTTAGAAATCTTTGTGGGTTATCACCTGAGTCACAAACGTCAGAGATGTCGGGATTTGTCCGGCGTAAAATCAGAAAACAATTTAAAGATGTTATTTGAGAGTTAAAAAGTTTAAGCATAAATCATCCAACCTTTGAATAATGAGATTCCTCTCTTATTTATAGATTTTTTTGGAGTATATAGCAGGTTTGAACCTCAATAATAAATTGAATAATTAAATTATGTCTTAACCCATCACATACATTTAGTTGAAGTGTTACTTAAACTAGATAGGTTGGGTTATCTATATTGATTCCCAAAATACCTCAAATTATTTGAGGATCTTAGACTCTTCTCTTGCAGTGCACTGTTTTCTTTTCTAGACTTGGTGAGATAGTAGCAGTATTTTAAGAAAGTTGTCAGCCCTTTTCACTTCAAATAATTCGGTTTTAGTTTGGACTACCGTATAGCACGTGCGGACATTGGGTTCACACGTGAAAATATATTTTATATATCGCACAAATTATTTTTTATTTCACATTTTTCACTTTTTTTTTGGAATCTTTTGAATACTTAATTTTATATTATGTAAATTATAAAAATTATTCCTAATAATGTGTGTGTGTGTGTGTCTATAT
>NC_133307.1:26576604-26599732 GCF_012295235.1 Primulina huaijiensis
CTATATTATCTTAAACACGTCATTAATTTATAGCAGTGTAAATATGAATAAGATTTTTGAATTAATTAGTTCATTTTGTTGTGATAGTGCAAAAATTATGTGCCTCGCACGTATTATTCCATTTAATATTATATAAATTATGAAAATTAGTCATAATAATATATATAATGATATTAAATATCTCTACTATAATTCATGAGTAACATGGTCATGTAAAAATAGTAAATAGAGTTAATTACATATTTCGTGTTTATAATCAATTATGTCATTTAATTACAATTGGACTCCATTTATTTAATAAATTCTAAACTACATTACTTATATCAGTTATTGGGTTATTCCAATATCATTTATTCATCTATGCGACCCCACTTAAGATCATGTAGGCGATTAAATATAATAAACAAAGAGAGTATTTCAATTTTATTGTGTGAGAAACAATGTATTGAATAAAATAATTAATTAATTCACTTACAATATATTCAATATTTTAACAATTTCACCTAATATATATTGCATCATTTATTATGATAATTTATTTAGTTGTTATATATCAATATAAAAATTATATAACTGGTTATAAAAAAATTTAGTAGAATTAAGCTATACAATTGAGTACATGAATTTATTTTTATAGTTAAATAATTTTTTAACAATGTATGATATATGATTAATAGTCTTACAAAAACATACAAACAAATAATAATAACTAGTAATAGTGGCACACGCTATTGTGTATATACAAATATTTTACGTATAAATTGGACAAGGAAAAATTCGAAATTACCTAATTAGGTACTTCAATATTTTCAAAATCAATACAAAAGAAGAAAACCAGAGATTAAAAACAAAACGTGGAAAATAGAAGTCGGGAGAGTTCAGTGGGAGAAAAAAATACGTTACGATTTGTAAAAATAGATGGAGAAAGTGGACAATTTTTTAGTACCATTTTGCCCTTTGAATATGTGACTCCCATGGTGATTGTCTGAAGATATTTATATATAATTATATTTGTGTAACCAAGTTGGAACTAAGAAGTTAGCAAGGAGCTCGTCTTGCTTTAAATAATATTAAAAGATTATAACAACAAAGTTATATGATTAATAGTCTTACATAAATCAACTATAAACAAATAACAACAATATTTAATATACAAAATTAGATGTAATTTGTGGATGTAATCAAATTGAATGTTTATACCAAAAAGGCCTTTGAGAATCTACTTTAACAAATATGGTCTCAAACCATTCTTACAGAGACAGCCGAAGCAAGAGAAGTGTTTCATGCATCATCCAGTTCTAAATGTTTTGATATTTCGTTGAAATTTGGTTTCTTATTTATCAGAATTTTCTAGCACGTTTGTCTTGAATAGCGTATTGATGCTTAAGTTTGGAGTTTAATAAATAAATAATCCATCTTATGCTAATGTGAAATGAATTTAACCATCCACTCGGTACAACATTTTTATTACAAAATTTTGATACAGCACGAGCTTTGAAAATGAAGATTTAATAAGAAAACAATATGTTGCAGGATGGCTTCAGTTCTGTTGAGTACAAATGCCAAATAGCGAAGACAGAGAATGACACAAAAAATAAGGCATGCATGCAAACTAGCGTCATGCCTTGAATTTGTTTTCCGTCACCAAGTTCGAATTATTATCTCTGATAATATTAAATGTATGTGGATTCTATTTTCCTCCAAAGGCTCTGACAAACAGCAGTATTATGTTCTCTCACTTTAAGATGACTCTAAACTCCGAACGAACTTCTTAGCCTGGCATTGGAACAACATAAACATGAAAGAGATCACAAGTTAAAGAATCAAATCAAAGGTCGGGTCAGATTTATACCTGCTCTAATGTCAAAAACATGATTACATTCCAGGATCCTAGCCTTCCAAAGTTGGGAATAAAACCTCTATAGAAGGCCATAGGTCCCTGCAAAAGATTATACTTACACAAGTCACTTCCGAAGAACATTAATAACCGTGATATGTCACAGAAAATGCAGAAAAATGGCCAAGGGATACATATCACCAAATCTTTGTGCTGTACGTAATTAGAAAAGTATTTCAACATACTTTTTAATACACTAGAACATTTTAAGTCAAACTATCTAGGCACTCAAGATAGTAAGAGTCTATCGAATATCATAAAAATGCACAGGACCTCAAATTTGACAAAAATCCTAAACCACTTCCTCCACTGTGATTCTCGTCATAACTTGAGCATTCAAAATTTTAGGTAGCATCAACTTTATGTTGCGCACGTAAATCACAAGAAATGGCATAAATTAATATCGAGGAAGCAGAAGAGAAGCGTACATCGTTCTTCAAAGTCTTGACAAAACAATCAAGCGTATTTTTGTATCCAGAATCACCCATCATTCTAGATTTGACCTGGCACAGAACCAATTGAGTTAGAGCAGGCGTCACCGAATGTGTGCCAAAACTTTTATTGGATAATATGTTGTATCTTCTTACGCATCGCCACCAATTCGTTTAAAAAATTGAATAAAAGGCATCCAACCAACTGGAATAATACTTTAGCAGGGTGTACACTTAAAGAAATGTGCACAAAAACAATACCACGTCAACTGGGGAACCAATGCAAACTGCGAAGAAACCAGCTCCCAAACCAGCAAAGAGATGGGTGACAACATTGTCAGTGAACCCAGGGATTTTCAGAATGGTCTGTATTACATTAAATAACGTTGTAAGATACAATTAGAACAGTGCACGGAAACACGTAGGTAATATCGAGTGTTATCCCACCTCCTTCACTTGATCATAACTGGCTAATTCAGCAGCATTTATGATAGCATTGCGAGCAATATTTGGTCCAACTCCAGTCCACAAAGCAGCAAGTCCTTCCTAAAGTTTATTATGAAAATCAAATTCCAGAGGCAAAAAGTTGAAGGTTTATTTCTAAGAGAATAGAGACAAAACAAATGTGCTGGAATATGACCTGTCTGACAATGGTAGAATAAGCGTTTAAAGCTCCAGAATAACGCCTTGGAACACCAGGTTGAAGCTTTCCCTCAGCTTGAAGTCTTACTTTAACAAGATCAGTCGGATTAGCTATGGTAATTCCCAAAGCACCTGTTTTACACATTTAAGGCAATAAAAATGAAGAAAAAAAATCACTGTTCAAGAATAAGAACTTTCAAAAAAATTTTAGATATATGGATAATTACCAAGTCAAAATATTTAACTTTTCAATGCCCATAGAGGTTACAAAATTAAACAATCACTGGAATGTTCTTACCTGTTGTCAGTGCAGCAAGTACCTTCTTTGATAATGGCACATCTCCGACATGATCTTTGCCAACATAGAATGTTTTAACCTGTAGAGAATGCAGACAAAAGTCAAAAACCAAGTAAAGCAAAGGAAAAAGTAGAATTTCACATGTTAGGATTCACATAGAAACATACAGGATCATATAATCCAATCCTCAAGCCTCCAAACAGGCATTGGCGATGTAATCCCGGAATAATGCCCTTCCATAGCGCAGCGAATCCTTCTTCCCTTGCAATAGTACTAACTGTACCTAACAATCCCCTATATTTCAGTAAAGCCACACCATCCCCTGCGGCAGCTTTCTTCTGTAACTGAAGCCTAACTTTAGCTGTATCTAACGGGATCGTGCAAATCTACACACAGGTAGAAAATTCACACGCAATTCACGAGTAATGATCCACAAGAAATAAAATATCACTTTATAGATAAGGATTCTACCACAGGTATTAAACAATATCAAGAACTTCCTTTTAAGAAAATACTGCCACTTTATGATAATTCTATTATATATAACTAATTAAACCATACTCAATGTCAAAAGGCATCACAAATCCGAAACGATATATATTTAAAGAAACTTGTCCAGTGAAGCAGGAAAAACTACAAAATACAGGTGGCAAGCCTTCATCCAAGAATCAGTTGTAAATAAGAATAAAAAGCTAATTATATTCCTAGTTCCCTAGGTTTCTGGAGTAGTAGCAAGATCAAACAGATAATTCAAAAAAGTCAGGAGGTAAAATTTTTGGACGAAGTCGATTATACCCACATCACATTGAATACTGAAAATTCCACCAAGCCAAACTCACAGAACAAATTCAGTCTACAAAAAGAAAAAAATGGGATGAGCACAAATTTTACGCAGTAAGCAGCCATAAAACAGATCATACCTCCGCAAAGCACGCAGCAAAAGCACTGCTAGCTAATGTCCCGGCGAAAGAAATATCAGATTTAACATTCCCGTGATCCGCCATCACCAGATACAAGAAAAACGAAACGAATATACACCTAAAAATTCGAGTGAGCATAAAAATGAAAGAATGATTTGAGGCCCGTGCCCAGGAAGCTTCGAGCCTACGGAGGGAGGAGAGGATAAGGGAGTCAGGCTAAAACGCGCCAGATTTGCGCATTGCGTAACATGAATCTCGGGAAAAGCGAAGAATTTGCGTCTAATTGGAATTCTATGGAATCCGAGAGGGCGTGTGTGCCGCCTACCGTCACCTCTATATTTATGCGTTTTCTTTTCATAGCTGTTCCTTTGTGATTCGCATTTGCCTACTGTCTTTATTTCCTTTTTCCTTTTATTTTTTTTAAATATCTTTTTTTTTTTGAGCGAGAGAGACTATCATGTTAAAATTGAGTTTCATACATTAAACCTCATCCAATTTTAAGAATGTAGTGTAATTTCTCGATCTTCAATCAAAATTACTCTGGAAAAAAAAAATTTAGTTAGTTTTAACTGATTGCATAAGTTGGTTGGTTTCTTTTTGGGCATACTTCACTTTCCTAACTTTTCTATAATAAATTAATGATAAGAAAAGGTGATTGAAATTCCTCAATAATTTCAAAAGTTTTCCTAAAATTTTGGAAATTCGAGATACTTATCTAAATATCAAAATTGTATTTTCGTAAATATTTCTACCAACTATATTTTTTAGTCAATAATAGGCTTTGAATATCACAATTTGTGTAAGAGTTAAACTTACATAATCGTTTCCATGTGTTGCGAGTTGGTTAATTATTAGAAGAGGAATGATGAGGATATATTAGCAAACAGNAAAAGAAAAAAGAAGACAGATTGCTCAACCTCTGTCTGTTGCCCATGGCGAGTTACTGGCTATTCGTGAAGGAGTAAAATTGGTTTATGAAAAGAATTTTCGAGATGTTCTGGTTGTTTCTGATTCTGTACTGGCAGTGCAAGCAGTCAACGCCATACAAGATGATCTGGGTTATGTTGGAGCATGTGCGTCTGATATAAACATGCTGGTGCAAGCCCCGTTTATCTCTGGAATAGTTTATGAGCCTAGATTGTCTAATATAGTTGCCCATAATTTGGCTAAATTTTCTCTGTCATCACCTTCACCCTTTGTTTGGTTGAATGGTGATTTTCCTTATTGGTTGGTCGAGTTTGTAATGAACGATTTATCTTAATATAATTACAAGCTTACCTTTCAAAAAAAAAAGTTGAGTTATGTCATCTAGCACACACACTTTTAATAAATACAAAAAACTCGTTTGAGATAGTATCATAATTCAATTTTTTGATACAAATATTTTATTTGGACCGTCCATTAAAAAATAACTTAAGAGGGAGTTTTAAGTTTACATATTCTAACCTATAAATAAGAGTAGGTAAAATTGTATAAAAACATATTTTTTTCCCTTTTTCGGAATAGAAGAATGGATCCCAGATATCTCATATTTCAATTTTCTCTCTGTTTACATCTGATAATACCAACTCACATAACCAAAAAGTACCATTTCTCCTTAATAAATTTCTAAATTCAAATTTGAAGTTATAATTCTTTTCAAAATGTAAGTAGCATGAACATTCACAATAATAAGATGCTTAAATATATGGCTTGTTCGGTTGCTTTATCGATTACCACAACTGTAAATATCCAATGTCTAAAACGAAAATTTTAGAGGGATTGAATGGTTAATGTTTCTGATATTTTGCTGAAAAATTCTTCTAATTTAAAAAATATGTGAAATTATTTGACGGGCCATTTAATTATTATTTAATAATAAAATAATTATAAGAAAAATTAAACTTGACTTGAATAACTCAGTACAAGAAAAATAGTGAGCATTGAAGCTGGTCAAACGGATAACATCAAGAATATTTGTTCTTCGTTCAGTAATCATCCTTTTCTTGCAGGAATTTATTTGATAGTGTAGACTAGATCATCTTAACACCATTTGATTTTGGTTGATAGGATGATACTGATTGTTTTTATTAAATGATTAATTATTTCATTTTTATGATAAGAAATAATTATAATAATTAATCATTGAGTGAAGCATTTGATTAACACGTGCTAGAAATTCATCCTTATCTAGATCAATGTACCAAGCAGATAGCATTCGTATCCTACAGCTGGCTGCTACCCCAAGCATTTGCTCTCACGACATAGGACAAGAACAAACTCTATAAGCATATCTGGCTGCTACACCAAGCATTTGCTCTCACGACATAGGACAAGAACAAACTCTATAAAAGCATAGCTGGCTGCTAACCCCAAGCATTTGCTCTCACGACATAGGACAAGAACAAACTCTATAAGCATGATTTATGATGCAAGGTTAGATATTTAAAAACACTGCAATTCTGGTACTATCGCTTGGTCACTTTCGAATATCTATGATGTAAATTAAGTTGATCTTTATCTTCATTTTTAGTCTTTCTCATCAAGATTTGGAGTTAGACACGCTGAAATGTCATTTCATCAATTTCCAGCATCATGTTAGAAGTCGGCATATCGAAAAACAAGATTCAAAGTAAAAATAATGAACTTATGAAACTACAAATGAACTTTCACATTTACATTTACACAACAAAAGTGAAAAATAACCTACCAATACCATAATTTTCTCATTGATTTTCATTAAAAACAATACAAACCTATGCTTTCATCAACACTGTTGCACGAATTTAGATACAAAGTTTCAAGATTCCATACCTAATGTTAGATAGCAGTTAAAAGAAACACTACGCCAAAAGATTCCTCGACAGTTCAGGGAGAGGTTACGCTTCAATAAAATTTTTTGATCCATCACAAATCATCTCTCTCAAGCCAAATAGGAATGACAAGCCACGCATTAAAATGCTTCAACAAATGAATGAGTATGAGTAAATAGTCCTATGACAAGGGTGTTCCTCAAACATTCAACAACTAATGGTTAGTAGTATTTCAGATATTTCTCGGACATCATACAAGGAATATAACTGAAAAGTCTAATTTTCAGGAGTTCGATTCCTCTTATCAATTTTTTTTTTTTTTATTAGTTTGTCACACATCGTTTGTTTAACGTAGTTCAGAAGATGGCCGCAGATTCCCAAATCATATAAAAATAATAATAATAACTGAAAAAGCACACTAAAAGATGCACTTCTCTAAGTTATCTTCTTGTTTTGTCTCTGTCCCATTTCATATCGAAGTGTCGGAGCGAATGATCTTTCTCTAAAGATGATAGAAACTAAAATTTTACCTCTTCGACCCCGATATTGATGTCAAGTTCCTCGTCGCCAGATGGAGGAATTTTCATCTGTTCAATAATGGAAATGGTAGATGCAGGAGGAATCGACACCACCACATCATCTGTGAAAAAGGTTAGCCCGTTTATAAAACGGTGTCGTCTTTGTGGTCCATAGCCTAGGAGTCCATGATAAGTGATGTGTAGTTTGTATCGGAACTCATCATGTCCGGTCCACCGTCAAACTTCATTATGCATCTGTATGATTCGGTTTTTTGGTGCTACCCTTCGGTTATTAGTGTTCGGAATTTCGGTCCAAGCCTTTACGATTATCTTTAAGCAAGATCTGCAATTTGACTCACATCGAGCCAAATAAATTTCTAAGCTTTTATATTGATCGTGTTATGATAGTGGCCATTCTGAATTGTGGGTCTCTCATATTGATATGTGACCCACACGCGCCATGGCGGCTTTTGCTTTCCCTTCAATATTTACATCACATTGTTGATTTGATTCCAAAATCAAATTTATTAGCTTATTAAAAAAACAAATTCGTTGGCCTGTATTTTTTAGATTTTGTTATGTCATGTTAGACATGGAAATGATTGATTGAGTAATCACAATGAGAATGAAAAATTATATAAATCACGTCGGATCTAGCCATTGAGATTAAATAAAATATATTCTTTATTATAATATTGTAATTCAAAATTTTTAAATCGCATAGCAATTCAAATCACCAAATTTTGATTGCTTTTCTAGTTGGAGAATGACTGATCCCAAGTCCCAATACATTAATTAGTTCAAATTGTAATTTGAGATGATGTCAAATCTATTAATTTTAAATCATTGCCGTCCTTTTAATACAAAATTGAAGTGAATTTAAAATTCTTATATAACCTTAGACCAAACACGAGTTTTTTTTAACATATAACATGTTGTCGATTCGAACCAAAATAAACCTCGAATGGGTTGTTGAGTCGGGCTTAAGACTGTACAGCAGGTCAAATTTTATAAAATAAGAAGATGATGTAAGGCTAATATATATAGTTCCATAATTAAGCATAATGCTCTGCCTTGCTGTCTCTTGGTTAGGTCTTAAAGTGTACTTGATAGTAACGTATGATAAATTAAGCTTGAAGATTGATAAGTAATAAGACTGAAAATTCAAATCTCATCATTTAAAGTAATTAATGATCTACATCTTTCAACGTCTACTTTATAAAAAAAAATTATTACGGGATAGTGGTGACAAAGATAATATTTTCCTATTTTAATCAAATATATATTAATTCGATTTTTCTTTCTAATGTCTATACTTATTATATAATTTGACTCTATTATAAAGCTCGATGTCATTAAAGTAATCACTCTGATGCGACCTGTTACATAAAAGATCTTTCAATTTTTCCCCGACATTCTATGTAAATAAAAATTTCTAAATATCAAAATAAAAAATTATATTTAAAACAATTATTTGAAAATGTTCAAAATATCTACACACCATGTCTTCTGAGTTATGACATGGTCAAAGTTTGATTAAATCAAATTTTCATGAAGAAGAATCGAGAAAGTAGGTAGTTTTAGGAGACAAGGTCACACTCCACAGTGAGAATATTATTATTATTATTTCGTTGGCTAATGGATTAAAAAAAAGAAGAAAAAACAGCCACTCATCGACTTAACCTAGCTACGTCCCTTCAACGGAAGTAAGGATGATCTTATTCGATTCGTCGCAAACTGCAATGCCTTCTGGGTGAATTTAGTTATGTGTTGTGTATATTTTGTTTATCAAATTTAGTGATGATATTTTAAAAATTAAATGTGACATGGTAAATTTTTTTTTATTACAAATATAAAACTTTAACAACACTATATAATATGAAATAAAAATAAAAAAATTTAATAAATAAAACAATTTTTTTTGGAAGAGTCAAATTGAAGAAAAAATTAGTTAAATATTATATATTCTCATATGCTTAATCATAAATACTATAGAATCTTACGATTCAAACTCAAATATTATTGTTTCATGTATGAATATTTGGTCTATTGTTTGACATAGACGAATGAATTTGCTATTCTCAAAATATAATTTAAATTAGTATTTTATCTCTTTTTGTTTTTTGCAAATTACGTATTTTAATCCTAATTTGTAAAAAAAACATGTTATATGTTTGTGATTTCCAATCGAGAGATAATTAAGGTTTGTTTGTAGGATAATCCTCTTTCCTAATCTTACTACCATTTTTGTTTGTGAGATTTGAACAGAAGATCCTTACCACTAGTTCAATTGATTCTTTTCCAAAATTTTGAATTTTGAAGACAACAAAAACTCATTCCCCCAATTGTAGTATAAAAGGATTATATATTATTAAAACCACGTTAATGTTGGCTAAATTGTCAATATTAATTATCCATTGAAAGTAATAAAGTTTCTGTTTAAAGTATTTATACACATATAGTTTTAAACAATATATTTAATAACCTTCTTGAAATACAAAAAAATAAATAAATATCAGAGATATTTTAAAATCCAGAATTTTTGAAAATCATGTGCATTTCATATCTGATTTTAAAATAAAAAGTTGTGAAAAATCATAACTTAATTTTATAAATGACGTATCATTTTTCAATAGATATCGATGTGAGACAATTTTATATATTTTTGTTCGTGAACGGACTAATCTGATCACATATATATTAAAAATTAATATTTTTCATAAATAGTTTATCACGTGACATGCACACACCACCAATGAAAATACGCCACGTGCCACAATAGCATAAGCCCACCACTGTCGCGTCGATCTTATCGACATTCACGTGCTTAACGATCGACGACCGTCCACGTCATATCAGATCCTCCGGATTCCATCTGACGATCCATATCTCATCTGATCCAAAAGATCCGTTCGACGTTTAACGCCATTTCGCTCAATAAATAACTGCACTCACTTCTTGGAAGAGAAGAAGAATAAATCACCTCCCTTGCTGATCTGCGCCGGTATCTCTTAAGATGGGGTTACTAGACCAGCTCTGGGACGACACTGTCGCCGGACCCCTTCCGGATAACGGCCTGGGGAAACTCCGAAAACACTCTACTTTCAGCTTCAGATCTAACTCCCCCAAGGGTACGCCGTAGTTTGTATCTTCAGCTGAAAGTGAGAAAAATCACCGTAATTCGGAATGGTTAAAGGAATTTACATATAAAAAGCGTTCATTCGTTTGAATTTAGGCGAAATAATATAGAAATTTTATTCTGTGATTTTGGCAAAGTAATTATCAAAATCAACTACGTAGAGAAGGTTTTGATTATAATCGAACGCCGATCTGATTTTATTTTATTTTTAATCTCTTTCCATGTTCTTCGATGAAGAATCTGAAGGTTCAAGTCGAAGATCAATGGGAGAAGAGGCGGCGGAGGATGTGACGAGGGTTACAAGAAGTATCATGATAGTAAAGCCACAGCAACTTAGCATGAAAGACTCGCCTCCAGTTTCTCCGGCTGGATCCACTCCGCCGGTGTCTCCTTTCTCCGGTAAGGTTTGAATCCCGAGCTCGATAAATTTTTCATAGCTCGTTCCTCACTCAAGTAGGATGATTCATTACTTGCGTGTGTGAGGGGCAGTGTTGTAATTTAACATAGTGATGAGCTTACAAGCATATGTGTTAGTTTGCACATAAGTAGGGCCTTAAAATTGACATTCGTGGCGTTCTGTGGCGAAGAATGCACAAGACCATTGATTTACTTAAGAATTATTAAAGTATCGCAAAGCAATACACTGCTTACTCGAGAATGTTTCTAAGTAAATCAAATCAACTAAAACGTTAGCTTGTTGGTAATAATTTATTTACTTTAAGATAATTCAAGAGTTGAGTGATTGTAAGGCCCATGTAATTCAACATCAACCGAGCGGTAGGCAGAAATTTTCATGATACTCCCTCCGGGTTGAGAGGAACTCTTGAGAGTCGAGTCGAGTCTCGTTTGAAAGAACTCGTGACTTCAATTTGCGGGGTAGTTTAGTATTTATACCCTTCTTGTGCACATAATCACGATATATTTCAGGGTTCTGTGTGTTGAGATTGCTTAATATGACTGAAGATCCAGCCCGAACTTTAAAAAACACACATTAATTCGTGCAATATGTCCGATTTAATATATTTGAAGCCATATTTTCATGTCCATGTTTGAATAATTCTTAATGGATGATGAATATTGGTTAGGTGGAGGGAGAGAAGCCTTTCGGTTTAGGCGCAAATCGGCATCCTTTGCTTACGAAAGGGCTGGCGGAATCGGACCCCGGAGCCCTCCTCCTCCTTACGACCTGTGAGCTCTGATGGAGGCTTCGTCTTAATCTAGTTTATGGATCGGAGTTTTGTTGGTGCTCAGTAGAAAGTCAAGGACGTGTGGAAGAGTTGTGTTTTGTACCTAGAGCTGTGTATATATATGTAATCCATGTAGCTTGTTTCGAGTGCATGTGCTGAGTTAAAAAAGAGACACCGTATCTGTATGTCGCCATGCTCTGCATTGTATAAAGGCTTGTGTGTTTGGCTGCGTAATCTATTCCGTTTCTTAATCTATCACTTGCCACATCATTGATGATTTATCTTATGGGGAAAAATGTTGTTAGATTAAAAGAAAAAGCAAGAAAAGCAGAATGATAATGTCAAAATGTGTCTTCCCATGATACATGCTCAGAGGGTAGTCTCGTGCACGGATCCAAAACTAAAAGAAATGAAGTGGGACGTTATGATAAGATAATGTAATTGAGTTTCAGAATGAAATTGATAGCCATTAAAAATTTTACCGGTACATTTTAACAAAAAGTTTTGAGTACCATAGCATCGAGTTGAAAAGCAGAAAGATTGAATAATAATTAAGTTGGAATAAACATAAAACAAAGACAAGAACACAAGGAATAAAACAATGGTCATCTAGGCACTCATGCTCGTTATTAATCTGATGGACCCTTGTTTTCTAAATAAATCTGACGAAAATAAGTTCGTTTTTGCTAGAGTTAAAAGATGAGTTGGATGAAAATGATGTAATAGATCTTATCCTCAACCGGCTTCTCACAGTTGGCGCATCAAGGTCAGCTGGAACCTAGGGGTTCTTGGAGACACCGTTATTGTCACCCGGTATAAGACAAAGATCACTGTTGATGCTAATGACACAAATTTCTCCAAGAGGTAGCTTCATATAAGCCTACGAATTAATTTTTGAACTTGTTGCATTGTTCTTGTCTCGTGGAAGTATGTGGGATCCAGGGCCTCAAATATTTCCTGAACTTATTTGTAGATTTTGTTTATTCATGGCAACAGAGGGGCTAGTCTGAAGGATAACAAATAAATGCAAATAGAAGGATTTAACCTGAAGATTGCTATGTTACATCTCTATAATAATTGTATTGAGTTTGAGCATTTTAATTGACATAATGGAAATTACCTTGTGGTGATACTTGTGTATATATCAGATACATTATCATGACTGGTGCAGTTGGAACGAAGAAGTTTTCTAGATATGCCTAGCAGCTCTGAATAAATTTTATGTGCATAGTGGGTGCCGGGTGGGGTATTATGTTCATGTTTAGGAAATTAACTATGCAATTTATAGGTGGATTTCACTTTCCTCATCTTTACAATAGATATTCTTGTTTGTGCACTTTTATGTGTAATGTTGTCACAACCAGCTGCATCTGTTACCATAGTGTAGGATTTGGACGTTAGGACTATTTCTTGTCGATCCATTGGGACCATTTCATTCTCATCTTTCCACTGCACTGAATAGTTAGGGACCGTTGAATGATCTCTTGCTAAAGAAATATCTGAAGAAGAATAATGTGCATGATTGGCTCCGAGTTTTAGCTTCCAACAAAGATCAGAGTGTGCATGAATTGAGGTACCTCAATATTGCTGAGAATGAGGCTGAGGAGTAGGATTGATCCAAGAGAGTATAGTATCTTCAGCAGTCTAATGTTTTCCAATTCGACTTTTCTGTTTTGTCTGGTATCGTTGCGCTTGTTAGACAACTTCTATAATCTTGTTGATCAACCAGAGATGCTATTTCATAGTTTTATTGTTCTTGATTGTAAAAGATGATATGTAATTTCTTCTGGTTAAACTTTTGCATCAGGAATAAATACCAACAGTTTAGAATGTCCGATCATCGTTCAGTTGTGATTTCGAGGAAAGTCTTGCTGAGAGACAACTTAGTAACAATTTAACAAAACTATACCTGTTCTCAATCTTTTGAACTATCTATACAATTTCAGTACATGGCTATTGCATTTTGAATAACTTTGGCATGAACAAGGAGTTAAAGCTTCCAGTATATGCCCAATCTGTGTAACAGGCCAGCAATAATACCCCAAAACGATATCTCAGCAAAAATAACATACAGCAGAATGCCAACTCTTCAATGAAGATGTGCTTCTGAATCCAATGTATATGCAAACACAAGTTTTCAAAAGCATGCCATTTTGTTAAATTCCTTCTTCCGTCAATGAAAAATCCTCTTAGGATCGTAATGACATTCTTCTTCTCCTTAAGATTCACCTGCGCGCATGAGCAAACAAAAAAGTACTGAAAAAAGAAGAATTTAAAAAATAGTACAAAAAATTTAAGCGCCTCCCCAGTGGCGGTCCCAAATTTGGTGGCAAGTATATATCCGTGTCACACCTAAATGAATCCTACTCAATAAAATTAATTGATATATAGTAGCGTGAGTGAGGATCATTACACGAGGAGGTGTGGATTTACTATGATTAAAAAATTTAAAAACAATAGAACTAAAATAATGGGGATTTTCTTTAAAATTAAATCCTTAGACTAATTATCATGCAATGAAATAAAATTGATTAAATAAAATCAGAGGAAACTAATCTTTGTTCGGTTTATTCCATCATTTGATTTTATTAACTTGATTATAAATGCAATAAATATTAATTTGTATTTGAATATTTGCAAATGAGAATTTAACTTTTATATTACCTTATGAATAGTTTAATCGGAAAAAACTTCATAATTCAATATTTATCAAACAAACAATATCATACAAACGTTAAATATTTAATTTTCCATGTCAAATACAAGCAACAGGAATAAAATATATGTTAGACTTATCATACAATTGAATTACAATTTCAGATTCATTCAAATATCCAAATTTCAAAGATGTGTAAACATAATAAGACATGACATTCATATAAACATATAAATCCAACATACCCTATTCGGTAGGAATTTTTCTTTGAATATGTACATGACCATAATACAAAATAAACAAATTTAGAAGTTCATTTCGACTATTATCCCTAAAAAAAATCGAACTTTTTTCCCTAATTATATTACATTGTAATTAACGGCCAACCCTCTCCCTATCAACTATTTCTCTTGATCCATCCATCCATCCTTGCTCACGAATGTATGTTATAAGTTTATTTTCAAAATATTCACAAAAAGCTAATAGTTTAGAATATTATTTTCAAAAATATGAGGAGTCTATATATCTCCTAATTGCACTTTCTACCTAGCCCTGGTAGGCGTGAGACGTGGTACTAACCTATTTTGGAATGAATTAATTAAGGTCGAATATGCATATATAGGACATTATATTTTTATTTATTTTTATGACGTGAGAATCCATTACAAAAAAAAATTGTGATTAAACCATTATGTTAACACAATAGTTTACAAAACACGTTATACATGTAAGATGTATATATGACATTATATTGTTTGTAAACTATGTTCTCGGGACACGTGTATGTGTGTATAGATATATTTAATTTTTTTAATGATTTTAAATATAGGAATAACTTGATAATTGAATTATTAAAATTTTAATACTTGAAGATGAAGATCATTTTTCCCATAACGCTGATACCATGTTTTGTGATTATTGCTTTGTTATGACTTATGTCCTAAAGTACTGTCACCATCTTCATAACTTTGAGCACGTTGCCGAATTAAAGATGCTTGGGTACCCATACCAATAAATTAGTCTAACAAATTTCTTTGATGTCCCAAAATCTTATGTTTTCAATATCGAGTTCGAGATTTTACCGGAACAAACTCATCTTTCAACTAAAACTAAATAAATAAAGAGACAACTGAGGTTTATATGGGAAAATGAAACGGTGAAACAGGGGAGGTTAATGGTGAGAACCCGACTCTATGAAAAAAATAATAAATAAATATATTCTCTATATAATTTTGTAATTTTTTTAACCATTTTCCAATTATATCAAAATTGTTATTATCGACCAGCGCTCTCCCTCTCATCTATTTCTGTAGATCCTTCCACCGGCCCTTGATCACATCGCTACTGGAAGTTCTCTAACTGAGCTTTATGAGTCAACATGATAGTCACATTAACATTTTTAATGTAAGAAAATTATAATTATAAAATAAAAAATGAAAAAATGTGTGATTAAAGCCAAGTTTCGACAAAATAAAAAACCAAAATTACAAAAAATCATGAATATACAGAGAACATAGCATTTTTTTAATATTTTTTTTTTATCATTATTTTAAAGTTAATGTTTAAAATATTTTGAGATGTGTACTATGTGACGACTATTTTTATTTGTTTGTTTGCTTGTAAAGTGAGTTATCTGATCCGGCATATTATCACACATTAATTCAAATATTAATAAAGGCCGCCCTTTTATTTATGAAATGGATGGTTGATGTTTATATTTCTTTCACCGTCTAAAGAATTTTGAGTCTATAAACTCTGTTGTTCCATAAAAGCTGTATTATCTCGGTGAATAAAAATCTATGAGACCATTTCATAAAAGACTTATTAATTTATTTATATGACCTGTTTAGTTTTTAAGGATTGGCCTATGCATGGTATTACGTATTTTTTTGCAAATGGTAATATTTTTTTAAAAATTGACAGCTGAAGGTTAAAAAAACGACAGAGAAGACCAAAACAGCAAAAAATTAAATTTTCTTCTGAATTAATCCAATTGTTCTCAGCAACCAGCCTCGATCCCCCTCTCATCAATTCCTTCAGATCCATCTTTGATCTCCAGAACGAATTTTCGATTGGGTAAGACAAGAATAATCAAATTTAAGAGATGAGATAAGTTTAATATATATTTTAAAAATATCACTAAAAACTTATTATTATCTATTATTAAAATTTCCAATTTAATATCTATTTTTAAAAAAAATATAAGATCTCCTATATATAATATATCGCCGGTCGCGTCGGCAATTCTTGTTATTAAAGAATTTCAGATTTCTGCTTAAAATATTAATTTAATGTATTATTTTATAGAGTTGGTACATATTATATATACGCATAATAATTATATTAAATATTATATCCAGCGAAAACATTATTCAAACTCAAAATTAAAATTATACATTACATTTTATTTGTTTTGACTTTGCATAAAAAAAAATATTTTTATTCATTTCATATCTTCTATCTTAACCATAAACTCTATCTCAACCTTCTCTACTTCTAAAATTAATAACGTATTAGTAAATAATATAGGAATATAGTCAAATTTAAGATTAAAAATTATCATACAACTAAGAAAAAACTAATTGACATTGCGATTTTATCATGAAAATATCACATTGAAATAATAAAATCGAGTATGTTTCGAATTCTCAATATAAATGAGGATGATGATGATAATGACGATAAAAGTTTTCGAAATATGCCTTAAATACAATAAAAATAAAACCAACCATTTGGAGACAAGGGGTCAAAAATATTAAATTTCTTTCATTTTTTCACCAAAAACACATTTACCAATCCTTTGACTTCCACCTGTATAGATATGCAATTAATTAAAGTATTTAAAATACACGAAATCAAATAAATGGCCCAACCCATTTGAGTTAATAACTTAAAACTCTAACATAGAGATAATATGTTGTTCATAATTCGTGTCATCATCTTTATCTACCAATATAATGATATTTATTTATTGAATATGATAAACATATTATTGATTGACACAAAATTTGATACCATTAATGATAATATAATAAATAAAACTATATATATATGTATATATATATATTATATTTATCTATTTAAGAAAATTACAAATGTTGAAAAAAGTTTAAAATCTCTCCAAATCACACACTTGTGATTGGAGACTATATATATGCCGAAGCAGTCAGACTCCAAATAACAAGGCGAGATGCCCGATCACATGAATCCTCTGTATCCGAGTTGTCTCCTTCGCCCTTAGATTACGTCCCCTCTACACATATTCACAACAAGACTTGTGTTTTTTCTCCGCCACTGTACTAAAAACGACACAAATTTGCACATCGAAACAAAGCATCGGCTCACAATTCTTGGATTCTGCCACGCATGTTCTCCCTTTCCAGCAACAGTTTTCGCGTCTGTTTTTCTTGACTTAACTTCGTTCCGTTTGTTTTGTTTGTTGTTTCCTCCGGGGAAATGTCGGACGGCGGAGCCGCCGTCAATGCCGGCGGCACCCACCAACGGCGCCGTGTTGCTGAATACACGAATGATCAAGAAAAGGATAAGTCTGCTCATCCGGTGCAGTTTGCGTTGGAGTATTCGAAAAGTGATTTAGATTATGAAGCTTTGTTTGATTGCAATGTCGGCCATCATCATCGGGCGGTGAGATACCTTCTGATGCGTAAAAGGATGCCTGATAATTGGGTTGTGTGCGTGGAGGAATGTGTTTTGAGTTGGTGGAGAGTTTTGAATTCTCTGACGTCTTGGAAACGTGCGAGGCTTGTGATTCTTGTGCTGCTTCTGATGATGGTGCTGGTGTCGGCGTTTCTGAAGTTTTGTCTGTTTTCCGGCTGTGGCAGAGGTATGGCCACGCACGCCGCCGGGGATTTCGTCAGGCTGAATTTCGTGAACGATTTTTCGTCTAATGTTAAAGGAGAGTATTTTGATTCAAAGTCTTTCGGTTCCAGTAATGTTGGCTTGAAAAGGAAGATGAAAGAATTTCCGGTGAGAAGAAAGCATATTTAATGCAAAAGATTGATTTTTTAATATATAATTTTTATGTTTATTTAATTTGATGTGAAGTTTGAAGGTTTTTCCATGGAGTCGATGCCATAAAGCTGGCACTATATATATTAATTTTTTAATATATATATATATACATATACATAAAAATATTATCCTTTTATTTATTATCCTTTTCGTTTTTTTTAAACCCACGACGAGTAAAGGGCCGGCGACCATTTTCAGCGATGAAATTTTCATGATTTTCCAGTTTGTATGAAGAAATTTGAATTTCTATAAATATTAATATTTTTAAAGTCCAAGCTCCTTGATTAGTTGACGACCGTTGTGCTATTTCATACCGACAACGTTAAAAAGGACATGGTAAATTTTACATTTTCCAACGGGAATCTTGATTGTGGGCTCCTTTTTCACCACTTTAGTAGTGCATTTACTTGAATGTTTTTATAAAACTTTTGATCTTGTTTCTTACTGAATATAGTGCTTACGGAAAGATTTACCTTTGACAGATCCAAGAAATTTGGATGAAACCAAAAAGTGATGACTTGTACCAATGTATTTCAAGGCGAAGAAATCGTTCAAGTTTGTCAGTTTTCGCCTTATAATTTGTTAAAAGAAATGCAGCAAACCATTTTTTTTTCATCTGATAAATTCGTGTTCGAAATCGTTCCAGAGACGCGAGAGGTGACGACTGGCTATATTTTGGTTCATGCCAATGGAGGATTGAATCAAATGAGAACTGGTGTAAGTTCAATATTACTATCTTTTATCTGTTTGATTTCGTTATGTTGTGTTCCTGAATGTACCCGTAAGAATGTTGTTTTGATCCCAGATATGTGATATGGTTGCTGTGGCAAAGATTATGAATGCTACACTCGTGCTTCCTTCCCTTGATCATGAGAGCTTTTGGACCGATCCTAGGTACTACTATCATCTTGTGGTGAAAATTTTCGGTTATTTCTTTTATAAATGTTAATCTTGTCTGAGATTCTGGTATATTTTACAGTGGCTTCAAAGATGTTTTTGATTGGAGGCATTTCATCAAAGTTTTAGCAGATGATATCGATATAGCTGAGAAGTTGCCATCACGATTCGCAGGAGTGAAGCCCTTGGTTAAAGCACCGGTTTCTTGGTCTAAGGTAGAGCAACGAGTTCAATAATCGCGTATTGGATCGAGCTAACTAACGTTAGTCAACTCGTGCGCAGGCTCATTACTACAGAAGAGAGATTCTTCCATTGCTAAAGAAACAAAAGGTGATTAAGTTTAGTCATACGGACTCACGACTCGCGAATAATGGCCTCTCCTCCTCCATCCAGAGGCTAAGGTGTCGTGCAAACTATGATGCCCTTCGCTACACACCTGAGATTGAGGCGCTCGGAAAGAAATTGGTCGATAGATTGAGAGACGAAGAAGAACCATTCATTGCTCTTCACTTGAGGTAATCAGGATCACATGATTTCCTATCGGTTTGTGCCTGCAAGATTGCACACAGTCGATTTCTTCGACAATTACTTCACATTCACATATTTTTTGTCCGATTAGGTATGAGAAAGACATGCTAGCATTTACTGGTTGTAGCAACAATTTGACTCGTTCTGAGGCCGAGGAACTTCGTGTTATGAGATACAGCGTTAAGCATTGGAAAGAGAAAGAAATCGACAGCAAAGAAAAGAGACTTCAAGGGGGCTGCCCCATGTCTCCAAGAGAGGCAGCTATATTTCTCAAGGCAATGGGATACTCCAGTACAACAAGGATATACATCGTGGCTGGAGAAATATACGGTAACAATAGCATGGATGCGTTTCAAGCAGAGTACCCCAACGTTTTCTTCCACTCTACACTGGCAACAGCAGAAGAGTTGCAACCCTTTAGTCGTTATCAGAATCGCCTTGCTGCCTTGGACTATGTCATAGCATTGGAAAGTGATGTTTTTGTTTACACGTACGATGGAAATATGGCAAAAGCTGTGCAGGGGCATAGACGATTTGAAGGATTTAGGAGGACGATAAATCCCGACAGGTTATTGATATTTTTTCATTGGTTTTTTAATCATTCATAAAATAACATTGTCCAAATTCATCTTGGTCTGTGGATTGGAAACTAAGTTTCTGGCATTCTGATTCATTTCAGGTTGAATTTTGTTAGACTGATAGACTCGTTGGACAAGGGCTCAATTTCTTGGAAGGATTTTGAATCAAAGGTCAAGAAATTACACTCCAACAGAGTTGGAGCACCGTACCTTAGAAACACAGGAGAATTACCTAGACTAGAGGAGAATTTCTACGCAAATCCGTTTCCTGGTTGCGTCTGTAACAGATCTCAGGAGCAAATTAAACGTCGGCAACTTGATTAAGAACCTGATCTACGAGTTGATTCACAAAGATAGGAAGGCTTATCTTTTAGTCAGCGTGTGAAAACATTAAATAACAGTATACATAATGCTACAGCCTCAGCCGGACACGGGGTATTGCAAGAAACTGGATATTAACCACACTGGGGAACATTAGCTAGAATCGGGTCGTAGAGGGACCGGTGAAACACGTTTTTATGCAGCAAGGCTGCCGGTTATGGCGTACACTAGTTCAAAAGATATCAGAGGCGAAGAGCTGGGGAAGTGATTGAATTGAATTCCAGATAATGCATACATTCAAGTTCCAAACTTGATACAAAATAGTAGATATATATTATATATTTTTTGGGTCATATATCCTACAACAAGACTAATAAAGCTCATCTGCTGTCAGGCTGTAAATGAAATGCGAAGACCGAGTCGAGCTACGCTCTTTCTACGGATGTTGTGACAACTATATAGCAAGATTTTTATAAGATCGTCCATCATCTATAATGTTTATAGTTTTACTCCGTGTTGTTTGATGCTGAATCGTTCGACTTCTCGACGTTAGTTTGACGAAATCTCTTGCGATTCTGCTGTGATTCCACTTTTGGTAGTGAATTCTGGTGGAATTGTAAGAGTTTGTTACAGTCAGATGCTGAACATTAAATGTTTTCGCCTGACATCAACCATGAGTCGTGAAAGCAAGGGAAGAAATATCATCGCTAAAACGGCATCGGGCATTGAGTATTGAGTAATGGTTCATTCCGTTATCTATCAAATCAAACTAATTTAATGGAATCATAAATAACCAAACCAACCAAATTCCATTTTCATAGAAAAACCAAGATAGCTAGCCAAAAAATAAAGTTTCGAAATAGTCAGAAAACAATGATCGTGCAAACGGAGCTTCTAAGTCCGATTGACCGTTTACTAAAAACAGGTAGATGCGATCCTATCTACGTGGGTAATACCCTCACTTCATTTCAACGGATAAGATCTTGTCACACATACAATTTCCAAAAAAAAAGTGGGACCTATATATACATGGCAAATCTTGGCCATCCATCCTATCATGGGAGCAATACGGATAAGATGAAATAAACCCTAAAAAACATAAGTCTCTCCACAAAGTCGCAAGACCATGGACATTAATAATTGATATTGATAGAAAATTATTGAAATTGAAACGACTTATCCATTTGCAGGCTGTGTGTGATGTGAAAGGGAATGTTGAGAAATTAATGTGGGCAGAAATATAGAAACTGACGGATGCAAACAAGGTAACGTATGAGTAAAGCCTAACACGGTGCCTTAATTTTTGAATTAAATGCGGACCAAAATATATGAATGCCCAAGATTTTGTGTACAAGGGTCTAGAATCAACTGAATTTTGACACTAAACGTGTAATCCGGTAAAATAAAGGTGTGTTTAACTATTTGAAAGTGATTATTTTTAAAACTAAATGAGTTGCAAGTGTTTGAAAATAAAATCCTAAAATTAATACANGTAACAAAATATGATTTTGAATTTTATGAATTGTAAATTCATATATAAATAAAATTTAACATGTTAAAAAATATCCAAAAATAGTTATAAAAATTTAGAGTAATTGTAGAATATGATAATTTTTTTTCAGAATTCATATGTCAAATTGTAACTTTAAATCATTAACAATAAAACATAAGTAGAAAAAAAAATCTCAATCTTACTTCCAACTTTATGTTAAAAGTTATAGAAGTTGAAATAAGAACATGTTTTTACAAGCACCCCAAAACATTTTCAACCAACTAGAATCCAAGAAGTGCTTCTTAAAAACTATTTTAAACACTCTCTAAGAGACGGAGCGTTGATAGTGGCATGAACGGTATGCCAGACTACATGGCATGTTCAAGATTTTTGAATTAATAGAACTTTAACATTAGACGTAATCTAGTATGATAAGAATTTGTAAGATTCGTCCCCTTTCATTTTCTTTAAGATTTGTAACTGAAAATAATAAGTTTTGTGAAAACAAATGAAGTTTTTTTTATACGTAAATTTTTTTGTACAAAATACACCTACGCAATACAAATATGTGCTACTAGCCTACTAGTTATCCAAATATGTCATCATGATAAGTAGAGTCATGTTATATATACAATATAGAGACTACGCATTAGGTTACATTCGGCAATAGAAATTGCCTACGTCCACTGTTGAAGCTCGGACCAAGATTTTATTGATCCACACGCATGATTTAAAAGTTTACAATAGCGTTTACAGAATGAAAATTTTCTCATATCCCATCTACATAGAGCAATGGACTATAT